>NW_013743020.1:0-7154 GCF_000517525.1 Limulus polyphemus
TTTTTGGATGTCATGTGAAATCCTAGGGATATATATTATAACACGGCAAGAAAACTAGGTCACATTGTATCGCACAACATCTTACGTTGAGTGATATTCTGAATGATTTGGCCCGAGAATAACAAAATTTTTAGTGTTCTTGGACTGTGAAACCGAGGGTTCGTGGCTCGTTGCCGCAAAAACGCTCTCAGAACTTTGGGGCCGTGGGTGTGTTATAAGAGTAACTGTCAAATTCCACTATTTGGTCAGACGAGAGTAGCCCAGAGTTGACAGTAGGTACTGTTGACCAGCCGCTTTCCCTTTAACCTATCAGTTCAAAATTATGAACAGCTAGCGCAGATACCCCTTGCGCGAAAATTCTGAACAACAAAAGAAAAAGACAATTAGGCCAAAAATAAGTTAGGGTATAAATTACGCCATTGAAGAAGTAAACATTAACGTGAATAATATACGTTATTTTTATAAGCTGATTTAACGTCATTAGATACCTCTTTTTTTACTACGGTTTATCTCAGTTATTCGCGTACAGCTACACAAGGACAGTCTGTGCACAGCCTTTCTAAAGTTTGGATTGATAGACTAGAGAAAAGGCAGCTAATCAAGAACATCTCCTGTTATCTCTGACCGAATAGTTGGATTTGACTGTTACTTTTATACACCCCCCCAAAAAAAAATTCCGAGTACTTTTTTGCGGAAACAGAAATCGAAACATCGCCTCTGGTTTCTCAGTTCAATCACGTTCATCACTAGCCCACACCTGGTCCTTTTACTATGGATATATTCTAAGTTTCTCACATTGTCGTACGATGGTCTAGTTGCCCATATTTTATGTATCAGCTTAAAACTTTCAAATAGATTATATAATCTCATAAAACACTTCGGAAAACCAAAGAAAACTTTGGCTATTAAGTATATGCGGTTGGATCCATGAACACACACAAAAAAAGTGAATAACTGTAGTTTTTGAAGACATTTTTACTGTCTGAGATTTAGATTATTGCATGATTTGGTCTGAAGTTCAGCAAAGCTACACGAGGGCTATCAGTGCTAGCTATCACTAATTTAGCAGTGAAAGACTATAGAGAAGGCAGCTAGTCATCACCACCCACTGCCTTCTCTTTGGCTACTCTTTTACTAACAAATAGTGGGATTGACCGTGACATTATAATGCCCCCACGGCTGAAAGGGCGAGCATGTTTGGTGGGAAGGGTATGCGAACCCACGATCCACAGATATCCAATAGGGTTGAAGTGTCCGCACTGTTTGGAGATTTCTTCTGTCATTTACATTCATAGTTAATGATCCTCAGATAGAAAGGAAAGAACCTTTATATACAAGTAGTTTAGTGGAGATCTGTAAAAATATCTACAGAAAGGTAAGAATGTTAGTTTTAATTTCTACAGTAGTAATGGTTAAACATAGATATTTACGTAGTGTTATATATATACTCTTTTAAAATTAAACTTTAGTGGAACAATTATATAAATTATCTTATAAAGCCAAACATGAAATTTAGATTATTGTGTATTATTTAGTGATTTAGATAAACTTCCTGAAAGTCCTTTTCAGGGCGATTAGATGTAAAAGTGTGTTATGCAATATATCAATTATAAAAACAAAAGTTATAAATCTAATGAAATAATATGTAAAGATCAAATGTTTTGTCAAGAACTTTTTATGCTAAACGATGCGTAAGATACAATAAACGAAATATTATCTCGCTCAAATATTAACATATAGAAGCGAAAACTATAACGTTGATGACTTAATCATATGGTACCTCCCCCTCTCCTAGTAACTCGCCCTCTAGTGGCAGACGACTTTCGCATCCTAGTAACGCGCCTTTGGTATTAGACAACTGCCACCCCTCAACAACAAAAAAATGCTGATGACGTAATCATATGATGTCATCCCTCTCCTAGCAACACGCCCCCCTGGTGGCAGGGTGGTTTTGCCTGTTACGAAACATAGTGTAACTGAACACAAAAAATCGGGTGAAATCACGCATACTATATATAACATACATATCAGTAACTAGTACAATTAGTTACAACATTTATGTTACTTTTGTTTATATATTTTATGACTCGTATGTTATTAGAGACCTTGTAACCAATAAAGTTAGGACCACAAGTAATTTGGTGCATAAACAGCTTAGAAATATGTGTTTAAAAGAGACTATAGTGTTTCTTTTAACACCCTTTCGGGAATTTATTGTGGTTGAATCACAATCTACGCAAGTAGAAGGTTTACGAGCATGTACGCTTAGAGCACTATCAAACAGACGCGTTTTTTCCTGTCTTTACTAAGATATAATCCAGTGTTTAATACGAAAACCTTAAATCATTAATAACTGTATTCTTCCTTGGAAAATTCTGTGAAAATGCAACTATGCGGAAGTCAATAAAAGTATTTAATAAAATCCAGTTTTTAAAACTCATACTCTAGGCGATTTAAAAGACAATTGGTTTTGTTTTGTGTCAGCTCAAAGCCACATTGAGTTATATGCTGTGTTCACCGTGGATATCGAACCCCAGGCTTTAGCGTTGTGAGTCCATCAACGTACCACTGTTTCACCAGGGTACAAGACACACATTGGAGTGTGATGCCTAGTTAAACAGTTATCAGTACATCTGGTGTTAACGTCTGCTTGACGGTTCCTAGGTGTCAGTTATTTTAGTGGGACTGAAAGTATTAATTTTACCCTCCTATTGTGTTAATTGTAAAAGTTTCTTCTTTACGTGTATATTAAACTAAGCCTTTTAGTAATTTCAATTTTCTACGTGTTTATCCAAACGCCAAGTCTAACTGTTTTGGAAGTTTATATTGTTTACGCTTTATTAAACTACGCTTTATTAAACTACGATTTCTGGTAAATTAACATTCTTACGTGTTTGTTAAACTAAGTTTTTAGTTAATTTACGTTTCCTAAATATGTGTTAAACAAAGCTTTTAGGGTGTTTAAATTTCCTAAGTTGTGTTAAACTAAGCGTTCTGGTAGTTTACATTTCTTAAGAGAGTGTTAAACTACGCTTTTAGGTAGCTTAAATTTCCTAAGTTTGTTGAACTAAGCGTTTTGTTAGTTTAAATTTCTTAAGTGTGTATTAAGTTAAACTTTTAGATAGTTCATATTTCCTACGCATCAGTTAAACTATATTCTTAGTTAGTTTAAATTTTCTATATGTGTGTGTTAAACTAAGCTTTCGAGTAGGTTGGGCCCGGCATTGTCAGATGGTTAGGGAGGTCGTCTCGCAATCTGCGGGTCGCGGGTTCGAATCCCCGTCCCACCAAACTTGCTTGCCCTTTCAGCCGTGGGGGCATTATATAGTGACGGTCAATCCCACTATTCGTTTGTAAAAGAGTAGCCCAAGAGTTGGCGGTGGGTGGTGATGATTAGCTGCCTTCCCTCTAGTCTTACACCACTAAATTAGGGACGGCTAGCGCAGATAGCTATCGTGTAGCTTTACGCGAAATTAAAAACAAACAAACAAACGAGTAGGTTGAATTATTTCAAAACGTATAGGCTAAAGCCGCTAGATGCTATACACACTGACTGAATGAATAAAATAAAACATCCAACAATGGACATACTAACAAATATAGACAGCTTACATTCTCCTCCAACCGACGATGCCATAATTTAAGTGTTTTATGAGCAGCACGCGATGTTCGTACTTGGAGTTAAAGTTTACTTCTGCCCAAGATACGATCGATGAGAAAATAGTATACACTTTGTGTTAGAGGTGGTTTTTTACACAATATATACCAAATCGTATTATAACTAAATTAAATTCCAAAAGTAGATAGGTTGAATTTCTCCTTCTCGCTGCTGCTTTCCACAAATACGAGTAATGAACGTAAGTCATCAGGCTCCATGTTATCTACTGCTCTTTAGTGACTCTTTGGCCTTACAAATAAATGACAGTCGAAGATACAAAAAAAACAGTTTGAAGCATTCAAGACACGAACTAAATATGTCACAGCTGTTCGAACAGTATCACGAAGTAATAAAAAAAAGAGATAACATTAGATGATAAAGCAGTTTGTCATTTTTTTTAAACCATTTAACTTTATTGTAAGGGGGCTAGTAAATGTTACACATATTTTGAAAGAGTTCTTGAAACATTTGAGAAAAGAAAAATAGAATGGCTGGGGAAATACATCTTTCGATCAGCAGAGTTCACTTACCTGGGCAACCTTTTAGCTCACAGAAACTTAACAAATATATTTATAAATCATGCATTAACTTAACTGACTGTTGTTTATTTTCACCCTAAAATTTACAGATTGTTATTCGAGGACTATCTGCCCTAGCCGTCCTTAATTATGAAGTGGCAATACATTAGAGGGAAGGCCTAGTTAATACCACTCATGGCCAACTTTTGAGCTACTCTTTGAGGACTTAAGAAGCAATTGATAAATATCAGACTGCAGAATGTGTATTTTTTGTTATCATAAATGTGAAAATCTAAAATATACTTTTCCTTTTCATTTTAAAAGTAGTAACGATTCCTTTTCGATTTATAATTGTTTTTGGTTTTATTAGCAAGAACATCAAAGATTTGTGCCATGCGTAGGAATTGGAATTAAATATTTCAACGTGAGTGGCACCTTATGTGCACGTGGGCAAAACGGCTAGACAGACAGATATTAGAATCCGCCGACACAACGGACTTGTCCAGGACTTTGAAATGAATAATGGGACTGACTATTACTTTTATAACGTGCCCACAGCTGAAAGTCCGAGACATGTTCAAATGCATTACGACTAGAGCCCCAGTCTTTTTGATACACAGCCCGACAGGCTAACCAGTATGTCATGTCCCAAAAATGTTTTCGTGAAAATAAATATATTATACACCTTGAAATAAATGTGCTTTGTGTGAAAATCAATAGACTGTAGTTAAACACAAAGATATGCCCACCGGGGGTATCGAAACCCGGTTTCTAGCGTTGTAAGTGCGCAGACCATTGGGAGGCACGTTGTTACGTGTGTTTGTAGTTAAGCGCAAAGATATGTCCACCGGGGGTATCGAAACCCGGTTTCTAGCGTTGCAAGTGCGCAGACCACTGGGAGGCACGTTGTTACGATGACGACGCTGAGATAATAATCGAGCAAAAATTATACTGTAACACAGTCTCTGTGACAACCGAAACGAGGACACGACGTCTATAAATTTATGTCACAGGGAAACACGCCACTATAATGTTTGCTACTCATCGTACACGTGTCTTTATGCTTGTATATTTGTTGTTAAGCGCAAAGCTACGCAATGGGCTATCTATACTGTGCCCACAACGAATATTGAAACCCGGTTTTTAGCATGGTGTGAGCCCTCAGACTTATCGCTGAGCCACTGAGTGACGTGTATCTTTCCGCTGTATATTCAATGCCTTGTTGGTTTGTTTGTTTTTGAATTTCTGTGCTGGTCGTTCCTAATTTAGCAGTGATAGACTAGAGGGAAGGCAGCTAATCATCACCACCCACCGCCAACTCTTGGACTACTCTTTTTACTAACGAATAGTGGGATTGACCGTTTTGATGATGACAAAATCTTGTCGAAACGTTGTACAGTTGCGGTTGTGTTAAACTTATATTAAAGTTTTTCTTCATTACCCATTCAAGCCGTCTCAAACCATTATTAATTCATGAAAATATTTTCAATTAAAACTGTGATATAATACATTAGCAGTTTGAATACCATCTACTACACATTGAGGTATAAACATTATTTGACACTCCTGGTTTATCTATACTTAATTCATGAAACTATTTTCAATTAAAACTGTGATATAACACATTAGCAGTTTGAATACCATCTACTATACATTGAAGTATAAACACGATTTGACACTCCTGGTTTATCTATACTTAATTCATGAAAATATTTTCAATTAAAACTGTGATATAACACATTAGCAGTTTGAATACCATCTACTACACATTGAAGTATAAACATTATTTGACACTCCTGGTTTATAAACTTAATTCATGAAAATATTTTCAATTAAAACTGTGATATAACACATTAGCAGTTTGAATACCATCTACTACACATTGAGGTATAAACACTATTTGACACTCCTGGTTTATCTATACTTAATTCATGAAAATATTTTCAAACAAAACGATTAGAGTAGTCGTGTAAAAATATGGTAAATAGAAATCGGTGCGTGAACCGCGAGTATGCAAAATACTTACAAGAATTGGGTTTTGATACCCGTGGTTGGCACAGCACAGATAGCCATTGTATAGCTTTATGCCTTATAACAAACAAGCACCTTTTTCATTGAAAAACTTAAAAGATAACCTCATAACGCATTTAAAATGTTTGTTTGTTTGTTTGAAGTTAAGCACAAAGCTACACAATGGGCTATCTGTGTTCTGCCCCCACCACGGGTATTGAAACCCGGTTTCTAGAGTGTAAGTCTGCAGACACACCGCTGTGCCACTGGGGGGGGGCATTTTAAATTAAATATGCGTGAATAGTACATTCCTGGCGTAAAAATAAAAACACATCATGCCAATATGTCCTCACCCAATGGGTCAACGGTAAGTTAACGGCTTGACAACGTTAAATTTCAGGGCTCGATTCCCCTTGGTGGACAATGTGCAAATAGCCTATTGTGTAATTTTTCGCTAAAACAAATAAACCAGTCAACATATGGTATAAGTACGAAAGTAAAGTCCCCGTGGTGGACAATGTGCAAATAGCCTATTGTGTAACTTTGCGCTAAAACAAATAAACCAGTCAACGTATGGTATAAGTACGAAAGTAAAGATGAATACATTCTCAAAACGTGTTTATTTTACACTTTTTTCAACTTATCTTTTTCTGTTGAAAAGCTGGGTATCAAGCTGTAAAGAAATCAAAATTTATTTTTCAGTTATCGCCCAATGAAAGTTTACCCTCTTTGGTTTGAGATATTTTTACTGAAATAGTAAATATTTGTTATTTTTTGTAGCATACACATCTGCACACTTTAGATCCTCCAGTATTTCTGTGCCTTTAACTTAACAAAAAGTGATAATTCTCAGTCGCGCGCGGTTTGTTCTTGTAAGAAAATTTAAGAGTCTGTGAGACAGTTCAAAGATGAATTAATTTACCAGCTTACAAATTCTTCTCACATAGAGGATCAACTAAGAGATATTG
>NW_013743021.1:0-1811 GCF_000517525.1 Limulus polyphemus
CAGTGCTTTAGTGTCCAGCTTTACTGATAAAGGATGTAGTTCCTTATAACCTGTACAAATCGATAAGAACTGATTATAGATTGGATTAACAGTTAATAATTTAAACGGCTTGTTTATGGAATAATACACAAGAGTAACTTACTAGTATCAATGTTACATGTTCCTGAAATTTCTATAGAGGATTACTGTGTGAGGAAATAACATTTGAAAACACTATACAATATACATATACTATTGAGTCGATTGTTAAACTCTAATTCACATAATTAAAATTATCTTTTAAATATTTATCATTTTCTATCCCACACAAACAATATTAGATACGTACGTTTTAACAGCCTTAATATTTGTTGAAAATATTTTATATGAATATATTGTAATCACTTACTTTTTGAGCCCAAAGTGTTAATGAAGATACTATGTATTGTATTCATTGTAAAGTCACCATTCATGTGTAGTTAGGATAGCTGTTTGGTCGAGATGCGAATGACTGAAAGGGGTGTATGCATACCTTTCCCTTATTTATGATGCCCAAGTGATTTTCCAAGTGAAGATTGTCACCTTTATCGGAGTTACAACAATTCAGCTGAAAGAACCATGGGATTCTCTAAAGTGTGAAGACTGTACTGTAGGTGTAACTTCTCGTGTTTTCTCGTTGTGCAGTATTTTTGGGTTATTTGATAAAATTAATCTCAATTACAGTCCACATAACAATTATAAATTAATTTGTTTTTCAATAACCTTTATTACAATACACTTTACGAATAACGTTTGAAATATTAATCCAAAAATGATGGTATCTACACCCTTACAAATAAACTTACTTGTAGAATTCCTCACTAACTGATTGAATAACAAACACGTTGACTAACTAATTGAATTGCAGAAATAGACTATTATTTTGTTACTCCTAAGTGATACTGAACTTACTGATTTTTCATTCATTACTCATGGATTAACTGCTTCACTGTGTTTCTTATTTATGTCGTACTCTTATCTATACATACCACTTGAAACATATAGATTTTTAACTTTTATGAAATTTCTAGATATTGTGTCACATCTAACATACCAGTTACATATTATGTATTTTGTGGAATTTGTAAACCATAATTTTGTAACACTTTGAATTTTACAAATAAGTCTAGAAATTTCTATTATTTTTATTGTGCTCGTGTGGCGAAATATTTGTAATTATATTTTGATTTTTAAAGTACATATATACATTTTGTATTATTCTATGCTATAGTCATAATAATGGTTGGAGACGGTTTAAATGTGTAATGAAGAAAAACTTTAATATAAGTTTAACATAACAGTAAATGTACAACGTTTCGACAAGGTTTTGTCATCATCAGGTACCTGATACCACTGTGAAAAGGATTTGGTAGTTTATTTTGTAAAATATCTTTTAAATACACAAGTTAAATGTTATATCATTTGAAGAGCTTGAAAGTATATTATATGAACTATATGGTATGTGGTTACTAGTGGCAAAGGTCGGTATTTTTATCAGCGAACACATTTAGTATATCATATATGTACAGGATTTATACAGATGTTTAGAGGAAAAGAAGCTGCGTGCACACACTAGTGACACCAGTGGAATATTAAGTAGACCCCCCATAAAAGTTTGTAAAAATATAGTTGATTCAAGAACTAAAAAAAGTTTCATCCGGTTCGAAGACTAAAATCATTATATATTAAATGGTATTTTAGACGTTGATATTTATGTATAAATATATATATAATTCTAGTTTGACAGAGAACGTATCCAGAGAGCGAGAACAGTTTTTTATCTTTTATACATA
>NW_013743022.1:0-3940 GCF_000517525.1 Limulus polyphemus
GGTGTCTGTGACTTGTTGGCAATAAGGTTCAACAATAAACAAACAGCACACACAATAGACTTGTTTAAATATATATATATGACGTTGTTAGTTATCACAGTTATATCCAGAGCTATAAATAATTGTTGCTTTTTGTCAAAGCCCACACAGGCTGGTTCAGTTACTTTAGAACACACTATGACAAGATGAATTATTCTTCCAACTCTGTTATTACAATGTAGTCTGTGATACTTTCACTTTAAAATCACCACTATAATGGTTGGTTACTACAGTTGTATTCAGAGGGATAAATATTCTGTCTCTTTTTTCATCAAAAGTCCACACAGGCTGGTTGAGTTACTTTACAACCCATTTAATGAGACAAATTATTCTTCTCTACTCTTTTATTGCAATAAGATAAGTGATATATGCCCAATATATGCTCTTTATAGCTAACCACAGTCTAAATGTAACTAACTCTCTCTAAATAACTTACTTTATCTGTAACTTACTTGAACTACATTTTGGACACGTATTTATAGACTTACTGAGATCTAGAACTTACGACTCACTGGGAGATATTATGACGCAATAATACTCGATAAAACTTAGAAGGTTCTAGTAACATGATACAATAATTCAACAAGCTCGCATTCACAACAACTGAACTACCCAAATTATGAAAGTTGCATAAACAAACCTGCAATAAATGATCACTTGTAAAAATAACTAAATTTAGCACTCACACTATAGTTAAACTATCTAAGTCATAACACTCACATTAAACTTAAACAGGAGTGTATAACTAGGAACAAGAAAAATATTTACTATATTTTTATATTATACACAAAGACTGTTTTCAGTTCGTACACAAAATCTACTCATACAATGTGGACCAAAATTTGCAGTCCCCTTGAAGGCTTCAATCCACAACCTGTAGTGCTGGAGGTACAATGATCTTCACACTGTCGATTTTACACCCTTTGATGTCTGCAAGTGACTGATGATCTGTCTGGATGATGAATTTCTTGTGTCGTCTTCCCTCTTGAAGTACCTCTTCAACAGATTGGTATGATAGATCTTGGTCTTCCTGTCCACTTTCATCTTATAGTACGTTCTGTTAACCACTTTCTGCACTTCAAAAGGTCCTTTCCACTGGAGGGTGAGTTTGTTGTTGACTGTAGGTAACAGAACCAAGAAGTTTTGAGGTATAACACGTACTGGTATGTGTTCCTCACTTTTTACCTTTCTTCTCCTGTTCACAGTTCTTTCAATAACTACATCAGAACTTATACTGTTCTTCCATAAAGTAATTCAAATGGTAAAAATCCTGTACTTGCTTGTGGGACTTCTCTGTAAGCAAATAATACTGCTCGCAGGTACATGTCCTTGTCATGTGCTCTCTCCTGGCATATCTTCAGCATGCTCTTTAAGACTCTATTGACTCTCTCACAAAGTCCATTACATCTGGGGTTGTATAGGGTGGTAAAGAGCTTCCTCTTGCATCAATTCTAATGGAAACTGGGTCCCTCTGTCACTCAGGAAGGTCATTTCTCTGTCTCAGTCTTCAGCAATACTGTGGCTTTTAGGTAACATTGCATAGTCGACTACTGTCAGCATGTACCAGTTGCCCTTGTCAGATACAGGTGCTAGTGGTCTGATCAAGTCTACAGCTACACTGTTGAATGGCTCTTCTGTGAGAAAACATCTCATCCAGTGGCACCTTGGCTACCTTCCCTCTAGGTATTGTCCTTTGGAAAATGTCACATGACCTGAACAAACTGGTTACATCACTGATGACCTCTTGCCAATGGAAGTTGCTGGTAATTCTGTTTCCTATCTTCTTTACTCCTAGGTGTCCTCCCACAATGGACTCATTAGCCAACTTCATCATTTGAGTCTAGTATTCTGTTCGTACTATGATCTGTTTAACTTCCCCTGTATAACTGCCTTCATAGATCGAGTACAGCACTTCCTTCTGGCACTCTATTCAGTAAGTTCTTTTGTCCTTTGTCTTGCGCTCGACTTTCTCCTGGGTACTGTGCCAAAGTTCCAACAGTGAAGGGTCTTTCTTCTATGCTTCCTTAAGTTCTCATAGACCTACATTCAGGATGTTATATTTCCAGAATTGCAGGAGTTTGATGTCTTGCTTTCTTTTCTTGAGCTCTTCTGGTGGCTGCAGATGCCTCATCAGCCTCCTTTCTGTCTGGTTCCTCCAAATTTATACTGCCTCGTATATTGTCAATCATCAAGTTGTAAGTACACATGGCCTACAAGGTCTCCCACATAGTAAGGAGTGTTCACCTTTATTCTTGTTATGGGAAACATTCTCACTGCCCCAACAATCAGCACACACAGATTTACCATACCCATCATCTAATACTAGACTGGTTCTCACTGCTGCACCCATTGTTTTGTAGGACTTTCACTTTATTATCTCCGACATAGCCTTCACTTATTCGTATGTTGTGGTTTTTGGCTCCCCTTGGTTTTTGTCACATGCTTTGATCACTACTGGCACTGTTGACCCATTTGCTACTTTGAACCGGCCATCAATCATACACTGTTTAATCATGGTAATAGCACTTCCTTCTTGTAGTGAATCTGACAAGTTGTCTCTATTCTATTTCTTCAAGCAGCAGAACCAATGGTGACAGTCATTCTTTCCTTGTTTCTTGCCAGCACCATCTTTATGTTGAGATTTTTGCTGTTGCTTGTTGGTGACACACTTACACTCACTCACAATGTGCCCAATTTTAAAACAAGCATAGCATCTGTTCTCCCTTTTGTCTGTTGACTTCTTGTCACTTCTGATGGCATCCTGATTCTGGTCAGCCAATCCTCATTTCAACTTTAACTGGTTATTCTTGAACTTGGTAGTTATACTTCCTTCATGGGCTTCCGTGTATTGTTCTGCCAGCTTGATCATCTCGTCCATGTCTTTCAGTGCTCTCTCTTTTAGGAATAGTGATATGTCAATGGAGCACATGATCATGAACCGTTCACGTATTAGTAGATATGCCAGTTCTTCACAACTATCTTTACACTTGGCCATGTCAGTCCATCTTGTAAAGTATTGCTGTAGACGTGTCACAAACTGAAATATAGTTTCTCCAGTATCAGTTTTGACTGTTCTGAACTTTCAGCCAAAACCTTCCTCAGAAAGTTCATAGCATTTCAGCAAGGCAATTTGTCATAGTCCAAGTCATCTTCTGGTGTTATGCCCACATGTACTTGTAGGCCTTTTCCTATGAGAAGTGGGCTGAGACAGACTGCCCAGTCACCTTTATCCTAGTTCTGACTTTAGGCAAATCTTTCATATCTCATCAGGAAAGCACCCATGTTGTCTTTCTGTTCATCAGATTTAGGCAGCTTGGGTCAACTGGTCCATTGTCATTCTTGGGTCTTACATCTTTCTATTGGGTGAGCTTTGCAATCTCAATTTGTGCTCTTATCCTCCCTATTTCCAGCCTCTCCTCTCTCTCTTTCTTCTTTTTGCTTTTCTATTTCTTCCTCTCTTCTCTCTCTTTCTCTAGTTCTTCTTGTTGTTTAACAAACTCTAGAACATTGCCATATTTGAGCCCAAGTCAATCACTCCTTTCCATTCACTTATCAAAGTCAGTAAACATGGTTGCATAGTGTGGTTGTAATCTCTAGAATATTTTCATCACCACTACAGCTTTGTGTATATTGGCCTACTTTGCTCCCTGTTGTTTACGTTTACGGCCATTTATAACTGTAAATCTTGTCTGGCTCACGACTATCAGATTTTTATGTATGAATGTGCCAGAGTTTTTTATAATAAACAAACAGCATAGAGTCCATTTGTTATAAAATAGTATATCAAAGCAAGTCAAATGTATATACAATTGTTCATTACACAGTTAATTACCACAGTTGTATCCAGAGCTTTATATAATTCTCTTTTCGTCAAAGCGAAACAGGTTGGTTAATTTACTTT
>NW_013743023.1:0-3820 GCF_000517525.1 Limulus polyphemus
TGTATACTACATTGAATAAAGCAGTAATACTTCAGTTTTGGAAAACCGTTATGGTAAAAAAAGATGAAAAAATATCCTACAGAATGCCACTTATAATAAGATAATTTGATAAACTATGATGTCCTACAATACACTGCGATTACCCTGCTGTTCCACTTTCCCAAACACAGTCAAAGAAGCTAACCATCATAGTGGCAAACATGGCGAAAAATCTGGTAAAGCGTGATACTCAGCACATGGCGTTAATCCTACTACACCACAGTCTCAAACATGAAAGAAAAAAGCTAACAAGCAACAATGCCACATTTCGCGATAATCCTGCAACACCACGGTACCGAGCGAAATGAAACATTTAGTATAAAAAGTGCCTCAGTACAGAGATTCATGTACATGTATATAAAGAATATAATCTTTGCTTAGTATTAGGTTTGTTTGTTTTGAATTTCGCAAAAAGCTACACGAGGGATCTTTGTTCTAACCGTCTATTATTTAGCAGTGATAGACTAGGACTTCTAGTATAAGGAAGGCAGCTAGTCAGCACCACCCACCGCCAACTCTTGGGTTACTCTTTTATCAACAAATAGTAGGATTGATCTTCACTTATATAACGCCCGACAGGTGAAAGGGCGAACATTTTCAGTGACGGGAATTCGAACCCGCAGATGCGAGTCGAGCGCCCTAACTACCAGGCTTTAGTATTAGTAAACGGCAGCGCCAGATACCCTGCAATATATTTCTGCGGCGCCAAACAAGGCACATATATAGAATACAACAATAATAAGACTCGTGGCATTTTCACTAATGTTGGAGCTATACAAAGTTTACGAAATCGCATTAGTATCAATGTATTTTTTATCTGATTTAAAATAATGAAAATTTGTATTTGCAACAAATTATTGTTGGGTTTTAGCATTGTAAGTCCAGAAATCTGTGTAGTAAAGTATGGAACTTTTTTAACAATAAAAAGAATGTTATGAGAAAACACAAATATTGTATTACATACAGTTAACTTCAATTAATAGCGTTTCTTAGTGGGTCAGCTGTAAGTTTCTGGACTTAAAAGTTTAAAATCCGGGATTGATTCTCCGCGGTGGCAAAGAACGCAGAATTGTGCGGCTTTGCGCTTACACAAACAAACACACAAAGTCTTCTTGGATCTACTGCAGCCTTGTTCACGAACTTAGTCTGTGTTACTAGGTGTACAAGTATACATTCAAATAAATAAAATTTCCAGCAAGAAAACTCGAGCTTACCTCGAAATCCAATCCCAGTATGAATTACGTTATTCACTTTCGTAACAGAGGAGTTGACTTTAGGATTAGTCCAGCTCACAGCTTTTTTTATCCATTGGTCAAATAGTGGTCTTGGTATGTTTCTCAACATCTTGATTCAACCTATTATGGGAGTGGTTTATTAAACCAACAGCAGGTGGCTCACTTTACTATCCGTATATAAGCCTTTTTGGAATACCGTACATGGATACGTAACCTAGTTATCGGTTGTTCACAAAGGAAGCCACGTGGTACTTGAAAAATGTTTCAAAGCGTAAGCGGATTGGTGTGTGATTTGTTTTTTACGTTACTCATTTTACTATTAAAATATTTCTTATGTTTTGTAAATTATTTTGATGTAATACAAAAACATGTGCTAATACTAAGATATTTACATGATAACTTATTTATGCGTGATAAGGAAATAACTGCAAAACAAGTTGTCATCACAGTTATCGAGTTAAAATAAACATGTAAACATATGTTATATTAATACACTCAGCATAAATTATTAAGAAAGGAATCCACGAAAACAATATATGAATTCACGATTTATACACGTTTATAAGTATGTGCCCATATTTTTTTTTGTAATTTGCGAATTATTATAAATGTTGTCGTAACTGATAAAAACTAATACAGCCAATCAAATTCCTTGAAAAGTTTAGATGGAACGAGTTGCATGTGACTAAGTTTCAAGTCTAGACCGTCTTCAAGGACAGTCTCTTCCCAGCTAATGTGAGTTTTCTACAACGTTGCTGAATATTTGTGCGTTGGTAAAACTGACAATATCATGTATTATAATACATGACGTTGTCAGTTTTACATAATACATGACATTGTTAGTTTTACCAATGCACAACTATTCAGCAACGTTGTAGAAACGCCATGTGTTACTGTTAACTGGGTTAGCGCTCAAACATAATCATACTTTTCAGAGTTTTCAAACGTGAATTGTACAGTTGTATTAGAATTTCAAGAATACTTACCGCACTATGTATAATATTGGATGTAAATTCTCAGAGTGTATGTACAAAGATTAGTATCCTATTATATTCAGTTAGCACTATTTCTCTGTAACAGAGTACGAGGAAAAAAGTGTGGGCTGTGTGGCTGGTTCATAACAAGGTCATGTCTTCTTGGAAGTGGTATGTATATTGTTACGCCTCCAGTCGTTACTTAATTTTCCGTAAATTCGTTCCGACGAAACTTTAGCGACACAAGTCCTTTCTTGAATAAAACTGGTTTATTCTTTCCGAATACAACTTTACCGATACACTTAATTTCAACAGTCGCTCTATAACAAACGCTAGAGCGTCTCACGTGCTCGACAACACTCAGTTCAGTTACTCATTGTTCCGTCACGTTGTGACCATCTTATATATACCAGTCTATCCCCAATCTAGTAGTCTCCCGATAATTCACGAAGGTTCGAGAAGGACGTGGCGTGATACTAGTCACGTGACCTCGCTGACGCAACAATATGTATGTATGGGGTAGAACTTCATTGGAGACTGGAGAGCTCTACCCCAATCTGAGATATAAAGATTTTAAAATTAGCTCTACATTACTTTTTTTATTATATTTTATTGTTTTAACTGCAGTTTGGATATTTTACTTTATAATACTCGATTTTGTTATACAATTAATCTATTTTTAACTACAAATGAGATTTGTTGTATTTCTCGTATCGACTCTATAGCTATATAAAATATGGATGCCCTCCCTACAAAGATCAAGCACAAATTTACAAAAATATGAAGTTTATTACGCCGACTAGTTTCGACGTGCCACATGTCATTTTAAAGGTTATACTGTGTGTGTGTGTGTGTGTTTACCGCGACATCTAGCGAGTGTTGTTTTCTCAGTCTGATTTTCTTTAACACATTCAGTTGAAAAATATTTTCCATAATTAATTAAGTTGAAAGCCCTTATCATTGTTTACGAGTCTGTCTGCATTGTTGTGTATTTCAATAGTTTCTCTGATATATCTTTGGTGAAAATATTTAGGTTCTGCAATGAGTTTCGTTTCTGTGAATTTGATTTTGTGATAATTTTGGTATTCATGAGCAGCGACAGTTGATTCTTTTATTTCCAATCGGCGGCAATGATCTTCATGTTCTTTCAATAAAATACTTTTATTATTTATTCGTTTCTGTGAATTTGATTATGTGATAATTTTGGTATTCATGAGCAGCGACAGTTGATTTTTGTATTTCCAATCGGCGGCAATGACCATCATGTTCTTTTAATAAAATAATTTTATTCTTGCGTTTAACGGCCGTTTAGTTTGACCTATGTATACTTTGTTGCATGACTATTTGATTGAATATATTCCTTGTTTCTGGAAACTACTGATGGGGTCTTTACCTTTATGTAGTTCACTTCAAAGTTTCCAATAGACTAGCGTAAACTGTAATGACCTGATAACAGTAGTCCTAATTAAATGCAATTTACATATCACTAAAACTTACTGAACATCTATATTATAATACATATTGTTGCGTCAGCGAGTCACGTGACTACTATGACGCAACGTTTCTAGAACT
>NW_013743024.1:0-3821 GCF_000517525.1 Limulus polyphemus
AAAAGGGGGTGACAACGTGACGGTAATGTAATGTGTGTGTAGATAGTGAGTAATTGAACTGCAGTCAGAAGTATTGTTGACGTTCGTTGATATAGCGATTATTGAAAATAAGTGTATCGTAAAGTTGTATTCGGAAAGAATAAACCAGTTTTATTAAGTAAGAACTTGTGTCGCTAAAGTTTCGTCGGAACGAAGTTATGGGAAGTTAATTAACAAACGGAGACGTAACAATATGTTATTAATGTATACTTAACTTTCAAATAATCTTACAGAATTTTCTTGTTCATGAATCAATAACAAACATGCTAATTAACTCACTGACTAACTGAATTGCTGACAAATAGATACAATAACTCTCACTAAGTCACTGACAGACTTTGAACTGATAAATTGATTAAATAATTTATTGAGTGGTTTTTATGTTGCAATCATATTTTTACATACCACATGAAACTTCTAGATAATTACATGATCATCATGAATAGTTCCCTCTAGCCAACAAACATCCTAGTCAAAATATTGAATATATCATTTGGAACAAGACCATTTAAATTGGTGATATTTATACATATCTCACAAATAACAAGTAAATACTTACTGCCTATGAAGATGTGGAGGATGCTGTGGTGCCATCTTGTTTGTGATTTCTTATTCCATATCTTTCTTACTGATTATGCTAGCTCAGCAATAGCTTTCACAGTGTCAGGGGGTAGCCATCTGGGTGATTCTAATTCAACATGCATGTACACTAATAACCCACACTGAAATATACACCCAGTGAGCTAATTTTAGCATGTTCCTTTGATCTAATTGGTGCCTGCGGGGAATAATTATGATTTTACTCAGCTGTCAACAGTGCTAATTGTGTTTCAGAATAAACACCCATACTTGTAAAAATTACTGATGTACACTTAGCTTTATACCCTTAAGTTCCTACTTTTCACAGCTGTTTTTTTTTTTTTTTAACTCAAATCCATCCAGGGTCAAGTAGTGGCATGGTGTAAATTGTTAGTAACATGCAATGCCTTCATTCCTATGACCCTTACTCATGATATACAAAATTACCCTTTAAGCAAGTTAAAACTGAGTTTTATTTAACCCTTTCCCAGGTTACAATTAATGGTACATATGCGTAATACTAAACAAGTGCTGTGTTTATTCTACATGAAAAACAATCAATCCACTCACTAGCAAAATAAGCTTTTTCAGTGCTACTTGATTTAATTTAAGTAGTGTGTAATGTTCAACTTGTTTCATTTATTAATTTTACTACTTTAATAATTACTTATTAATTTATTACATTTCCCAATTTGATGCTAATCTTGTTCCAACAGTAGGCAAGGGAAGTATTTGTGTTACTTTATACTTTCAAAGGGATAAAAATATATTTTAATAACATTAAAAACAATTTAATTGTTAAATTTATTGTCTGAAGCCTCTCTGTTTGAAGATAATAGAAAAAGTTTATATACTATATTACTGTTGGAACATGTTCTGTTGCTGAGCGAGTTGTTTTGGATTATATGATAAAAGTAATGCCATGTCCAGTCCATATCACAATAGCAAATTAATCTCTTCAGTAATATTTGCTACAGTACAAACTATGTTCACTTGTAAGCTTAAGTTCATAAACAACATTTCACATATATTCTCAGATTAATGTTACATAAGCTTAACTTACTTATAAACTTCCTTGCAGAATTTCATCACTAATCAGTCAAAAGAAACATGCTGCCCAACTTATTAATGAACAGATGCACTAACTCTCACTGTCTAACTCATTACTGACACTGAACAGAATATCTCAATGATTCACTGATTAATTAACTCACTAACTGGCATTTATATCACTCCTTGTTTTCTACTTATTACAAAAACTTCTCTGTCATAACATAATGACTAGCTCCCTCTAGCAAAATAAACCTCTGAATTAAAATACTAAAAATATAGCTTACAATACTGCCCCTTATTGGATTGTGAAGGCTCTCAAAAAATCCTATTACACAATTAAGATGGTACACTAAAATGACCATTCACCAAGTCTTTTTGGTGGTTCTCTTTTCTGAGGGTTAGGAATGCATATGGGATGGTTTTTTGTCCCTTATTTTTACTTCCTATCGTACCAATGAGAGATTTCTCCCTAGGTAGGTGATTGAGTGAAACCACTGGTGGCAGAATCCTTTATCATCCTCTAGGCTCTTCAACAGTTTGACTTTCCACTATCAAATTCTTCTCTGAAATTATCCAGTTAGCCATTCTGTCTGAAGACACAGTGGATGACCTTTGGCTTGAACCACCTGTCCTTCTGGATTCTGTAAACACTACCATTTATTATTTTCAGTACAGCATATGGTCCTTCCCAACACCTACTTAATTTTGAAGTTTGTCTTCTGTAGTGGCAGGGACTTGTACAGCCATATTATGTCACTTTGATTAAATCCAGTCTAATCAACATTACTATCAGACCTGATTTAAGTCTTTCCTGATTACTTATGTGTAACATCGATTGAGTTTCTTAATCCCTCTGTGTATTATCTCTAAGATGCGTCTATATGTGATTGATTACAGAAGGCTCAATGGCTCACTCATCAGTGTTAACAGTATGTTATCTGTAGCTTCATGTATTGGCATTCAATAACTCATTAGTAAAAGTGGAAGGTGTTGATCCCAAGTTTTCTGATGTTCATCCACATAAATGGCTAATTGACTTAAAACTGTATGGTTGTATCTCTACACCATGCTGTGAGAAGATAAATAAAGGGCTATTTTCCTGGTCTTTTTTATTCCAAGGATCTGATATATTTTCACAAATACGTTTATTCAAAGAACTGTCCCTGATCTGAGTGAAGTGCCACAAGTGTTCCAGATTTTGAAACAAATTCTTTGATGAGTTTCCTTGCTAGAGTTACTGCTTTCTGATTAGAAACAGCATGTACTTCTGACAGTTTTGTAAAATAGTCCACCACAACCATGATGCATTTATTCCCCACTGTTACTCTGTAGCAGAGGACCAAACACATCTATAGCAACTTTCTCAAGTGATGCTCCAACAAATACACTATTGTACTTAGTTATGTTGTACCATTTATGGACCTTTTTCCTCACAACATATTTCACATGATTTACACCAATTTTCTACAGATCCCTGGCATCTAACCTATTAGAAACGTTCCCTTCCTCTCACCAGTGTTTTCATAACACCTACACGTCCAGCTATTGGAAGGCTGTAGATGTAGAGACTGTGGAATTACCAACTGTAATCACACTCCCATTTTTTTCTGGCATAACAAGCCTTTTTGAATGCATAATGAATCCCACTATGCCCAATACATTCTTAATGTGTATTTTTCTGCATATTTCTTCATACACTGAATAACTGTGCAGTTTATTGAAGCTTGCTGGTTTATTTGGGACTGTTTAGAGATATTTAATTGTATACTGAAGAAAATGTTCTTTTCCAGATAATATGTGGAGACATTGACTTTTAGTTTGAATGTAGAATTATGTTCATGCAAAATGTCATATGGACAAAACTTAATGCTGTTTGGCTACAGAAGAATTATTCACAGGGCGTTACATTTGAGTGTTGGTGCAAACTAATGTTAGTTCTGTAAAAGGATAATGCAATATATTGTTGCGTCAGCGAGTCACATGACCACGTGACGCAACGTTTCTAGAATTATCATGTACTTTGGCGAATGCTCTAGTATTTACTAGTAGGGTAGGCTGGTATATATATATAAGAGGGGAAACGTGACGCGGTATGAAAGGTAATGTGTGAGTAGATAGTGAGTAATTGATCTGCGGTCGGAGTATTATTG
>NW_013743025.1:0-1410 GCF_000517525.1 Limulus polyphemus
GTAAATTTCAAAGTGAATTAAATACATTAAAGGACGATTTACTATCTTTTACACAGGGAGGATATATTAACCATGGACCTTATCAGTCCCAGACAACAAGAAGCCCCTTCCAGACCTTGCAGCTAAACCCTAATGCAGACATCTTCAGTCCTGTCAGATGTCACATTCCAGACATGAGTGTCAGCAATAGGGCTGATCTAGTATGAAGGAAGCCACAGGAATTCGATGGGAAGGCACCATGGGAAGCGTATAGAGCACAATTTGAGCTTCTGGCATAAATGAATCGATGGACAGAGGAGCAGAAATCAGTGTACCTGCCAACGAGCTTGAAGGGACAACCACTGGAAATACTTGGACAGTTGTCAGCAGACGACAGACACAACTATAGAGCACTGGTAGCGGCTCTAGAACTCAGGTACGGAACCGAAAATCAGTCTGAAGTCTACAGGGCTAGGTTTAGGACGAGAGTCAGTGCTAAAGGGGAGATCCTGCAAGAGCTGGCACAGGACTTGGAAAGTATGGCACACAAGGCCTACCCAACTGCACCACCTGATCTCCTCAAGTTGTTACTGAGAGATCACTTTGTAGACGCCTTGGACTGTCCACAACTAAAGATACAAGTGAAGCAAGCACACACCCCTCTACTACGCAGGATGCAATGGCCAGAGCTCTTGAATTTGAATCTTACGTTAAGTCCAGCACAGAGGTATCAAAGTTGGTACAGTCATCAGGATTCAAGGCCAGAAAAGGTCAGCTTTCAGAGAAGGTTGAGGGACTTTGCTGGGACTGTAACAAACCTGGGCACAAGAAAGCTCAATGCTAGAAACTTCAACACGAGGAAGATGCCATGGCAGGAAAGGCTGCTACCCACAAAGGTTGTTGGAACTGTGGAGAGCAAGGACATATGAGGAGCCAGTGTAAAATGAATATTACCAATAAGTCAGCCCCAGGGAAAACAGTTGTGGTTCGTGTTGAGGGACGCCCACCAACCCCCATTCTGAAAGTCTTAACAGCTAAGTGTAAAATGCCAAGCACACTTAGTGTCTATGTGACAGGAAAGCTAGATGGCCAAAAGTGCAACTTTGTCATAGATTATGAATCTCAGCAAACCCTTGTGAGTATCAAGGTGCTAGATCACAAAGGAGTACCAGAAACCATACAGAAGCTCTGTAGTATGACAGGACATTATACAAGGTTATGTGGACCAGTGTGGGTAACTATTGAGCTCATGGGCAAAAAGGACAGACACAAAATGTACTTGGCTGACATTGAAGACCTATCCATATTAGAGTTGGATTACTTACTACTGAGGAAGTGTGTGGTTAACTTTGATAAAATGACGTTTGGGAACAACAAAGGCCAAATTCCAGTAAGCATTAAAAGAGAGGTTGGACTTCCAGGTGCGATCAA
>NW_013743026.1:0-4141 GCF_000517525.1 Limulus polyphemus
CTGTTGAGTTTATTATTTCTTATGTGTGTTTCTCCAGTCATAGTCCATGTTGGTGCATTTGGAATGTCGTTTTTTGAAGTCTCTATATCTAGATAATTTTAAAGTGTTTCTATCGTTTCCAGTTTCTTCACGTCAATTTCCGTTTTTATCATATATCTACAGAAATTTATTATTTCGCGTGTGATTCCTAGCCTTATCTCTTTTAACGTATTTCTGTAAATACATTATAGCATGTTTTTTGAGGTATCAATTGTTTTTAGTGTATTTACAGCTAAATCTCTTTTTGCTTCGTTAACGTGTTATAAGTACAGATTTACGCGATTTTTATATGGTTTAGAGTTACAGGAAGCTATGACTTTTTATAATTAGTTTTTGTTCTACATGTTTTGGCTGTCTCTTCTCTATATTCTGAACACTATTTATATTAGCTTTTTAGGACAACAAGAATTGCTATGGAGAGGACACAATGATATCAAACACCAGAAGAACGATTCTAATTGTATTTGAAATAGCACATTAGTGACAGCCTTTGTCATATTAAATTCTTTTAGTAGTGGATGGGAAATTTGAAGATTTAGAAAATGCATGAGGTTATTTATCTTTACAAACAATTGTGCGTTCTACGTGATTCTCAACATCTCCCTGATTTTGCAAATTTCCAATTACGTGTTGAGTTAATTATATCTTATGTGTGTTTCTCCAGTCATAGTCCATGCTGGTGCATTTGGAATGTCGTTTTTAGAAGTCTCTATATCTAGATAATTTTAAAGTTTTTCTATCGTTTCTAGTTTTTCACGTCAATTTCCGTTTTTGTCATGTTTTTACTCATGTTTATTATTCCTCGTGTGATTCGTAGCCTTATCTCTTTTAACGTATTTCTGTAAGTACATTATAGCATGTTTTTTGTGGTATCAATTGTTTTAGTGTATTTAAAGTTAAATCTCTTTTTTCGTCGTTTACCTGTTATATGTACATATTTACGCGATTTTTATATGGTTTAGAGTTACAGGAAGCTATCACTTTTTAAAATTAGTTTTTGTTCTACGTGTTTTGTCTATCCCTTTTCTATATTCTGAACCCTATTAATATTAGCTATTTAGGACAAGAAGAATTGCTATGGTGCAGACATAACGATATCAAACACTAGAAGAACGATTCTAATTGTATTTGAAATAGAACATTAGTGTGTCTGTTTTGTTTATGAATTTCGCGCAAAGTTACACGAGGGCTATCTGCGCTAGCCGTCTCTAATTTAGCAGTGTAAGACTAGAGGGAAGGCAGCTAGTCATCACCACCCACCGCCAACTCTTGGGCTACTCTTTTACCAACGAATAGTGGGATTGACCGTCACATTATAACGCCCCTACGGCTGAATGGGCGAGCATGTTTGGTGTGACGGGGATTCGAACGCGCGACCCGCAGATTGCGAGTCGAGCGCCCTAACCACCTGGCCATGCCGGGCCTAGAACATTAGTGATAGCCTTTGTCACACTAAATTCTTTTAGTAGTGGATGGGATATTTGAAGATTTAGAAAATGCATGGGGTTATTTATGTTTTTCAAACAATTGTGTGTTCTACGTGATTCTCAACATCACCTGATTTGGCAAATTTCCAATTACTTGTTGAGTTAATTATATCTTATGTGTGTATCTCCAGTCATAGTCCATGTTGGTGCATTTGGAATGTTGTTTTTAGAAGTCTCTATATCTAGATAATTTTAAAGTGTTTATATCGTTTCCAGTTTCTTCACGTCAATTTCCGTTTTTATCATATTTTTACTCATGTTTATTATTTCGCGTGTGATTTGTAGCCTTATCTCTTTTAACGTATGTACATTATAGCTTTTTTTTGGGTATCAATTGTTTTTAATGTATTTACAGCTAAATCTCTTTTTGCGTCGTTTACGTGTTATATGTACATATTTACGCGATTTTTATATGGTTTAGCTATCACTTTTTATTATTAGTTTTTGTTCTACGTGTTTTGTCTCTCACCTCTATATTCTGAACAGTATTTATATTAGCTATTTAGTACAACAAGAATTGCTATGGTGCAAACATAACGATATCAAACACCAGAAGGACGATTCTAATTGTATTTGAAATAGAACCTTAGGGACAGCCTTTACAGATTTTGTCACACTAAATTCTTTTAGTAGTGGTTAGGAAATTTGAAGATTTAGAAAATGCATGAGGCTATTTGTCATTACACAAAACTGTGTGTTCTACGTGATTCTCAACATCACCATGGCCAGGTGGATAAGGCGCTCGACTCACAATCTGAGGGTCGCGAGTTTGAATCCGCATACCACCAAACATGTTCGCCCTTTCAGCCGTGGGGGCGTTATAATGTGACGGTCAATCCCACTATTCGTTGGTAAAAGAGTAGCCCAAGAGTTGGCGGTGGGTGATGATGACTAGCCTTCTTCCCTCTAGTCTTACACTGCTAAATTAGGGACGGCTAGCGTAGATAGCCCTCGTGTAGCTTTGCGCGAAATTCCAAAAACAAACAAACAAACAAACAATCAACATCACCCTGATTTTGCAAATTTACAATTACGTGTTTTATTCTCTTGAGTTAATTATATTTTATGTGTGTTTCTCTCGTCATAGTCCCTGTTGGGGCATTTGAAATGTCGTTTTAAGAAGTCTCTATGTCTAGATAATTTTTAAAGTGTTTATATCGTTTCCAGTTTCTTCAAGTCAATTTCTGTTTTTATGATGTTTCTAGTAATATTTATTGTTTCTCGTATTATTCGTAGCCTTATCTGTTCTAACATATTTTCTTTAAGTACAATATAGCATGTTTTCTTTGGGTATCAATTATTTTTAGTGTATTTACAGCTAGATCTCTTGTTGCGTCGTTTTCCTGTTATATGTACATATTTACGCGATTTTTATATGGTTACAGGAAGCTATCACTTTTTATAATTTGTTTTTGTTCTACGTGTTTTGTCTCTCCCTACTCTATATTCTGAACACTATTTATATTAGTTATTTATATGTCTGTTACTCCCGTCATAGTCCATGTTGGTGCATTTGGAATGTCGTTTTCAGAAGTCTCTATATGTAGTTAATTTTTCAGTTATTTATATCGTTTCCAGTTTGTTCCCGTCATTTCCATTTTTAACTTGTTTCTACTCATATTCATTTTTTCGTATTACTCGTAACTTTATCACTTTTAACGTATTTTCTTTAAGTTCAGTATAGCATGTTTTCTTTCGGTATGTATTGTTTTTAGTGTATATAAAGCTAAATTTCTCTTTGTGCTTTATATACATAATTACTTTATTTTTATATACTTTAGAGTGTTTGCTACAGGAAGCTATAACTTTTATAATTAGCTTTTATTGTACCCGTAATTTCTCTCCCTTCTCTATATTCTGAACAGTATTTATATTAGCTATTTAGGACAACAAGAATTGCTATGGTTCAGACTTAACGATATCAAACACCAGAAGAACGATTCCAATTGTATTTCAAATAGAACAATAGTAACAGCCTTTTCGGATTATGTCACACTAAATTCTTTTAGTAGTGGATGGGAAATTTGAAGATTTAGAAAATATATGAGGTTATTTATTTTTACAAACAATTGTGTATTCTACGTGATTGTCGACATTAACCTGATTTTGTAAATTTTTAATCACATATTGTTTGTTCTCTTGCATTAATTATCGTTTACGTCTGTGTCTCCCTTTTTAGTCCCAATTGGTGCATTTGGAATGTCGTTTTCAGAAATCTTAAAATGTAGGTAATTATTTAAGTGTTTATATTGTTACAACTTATTCACGTCAATTTCCGTTTGTAACATATTTCTACTCATATTTAATGTTTCGCGTTTTACTGTATTTTCTGTAAGTTCAATACAGCATGTTTTGTTTTGGTATCTATTGTTTTAGTGTATTTACAGCTAAATCTCTTTTTGTGTCGTTTTACATGACTTATTTACATAGGTATCGAGTTTCGTGATTTCTATATGGTTTAGAGCAGGGGTTCCCAAACTTTTTAGAATCGCGACCCACTATTCATGACCACAGCTTATGGCGACCCACTGAAATTTACTGGGCAAAAACATATGAAAGAAGATAAAAAAATATTTATTCATATTCACGTATTTCAATTACATTTAAAAATACTC
>NW_013743027.1:0-3981 GCF_000517525.1 Limulus polyphemus
AACACTACATGTCTGTTGTTACCAGAACTTCTAGAACACAACACTACATGTCTGTTGTTACTGGAACTTCTAGAACACAGCACTACATGTTTGTTGTTACCGGAACTTCTAGAACACAACACTACACGTCTGTTGTTACTCAAAACCTCTTCTTCCGCCTTTACCTCAGGTTGCTAAGTGTTAGAAGAGTCTCAGTTGTTCAGGATGTTTGTGTAATAGCAACCACTTTTACCGTTGCACTTTGCTCGTGTCACAAGCTTTTTTAAACTCTTAATATGGTTCGTTCTGTTGCTATAAGAACACTTAGGGTAAGTTTGTAGGAACTTTAAAAATGTTTTCCTCTAAACCAAAACCAAACCCTCAGTCCACAAACCCTTAGTTCGAGTTAATATAATTATTTTAATTACATTTATTGTCTACAATAGAAACCCATAAAAGTTTGCCACTTCTGCGCGGTGTAGACAAGTGCACCATGATTTCTTTATCAGTTCCGGCGTAGCGCTTTCTACGTATTGAGCTGTGAGATAGTAATGTTGAAAACCATAATATACATAAACTGGCGACAGACAGAAAATATAGCCAAAACATCACGGATCACTGTTTCACACCTGAAAAATCAGACACTTTTTAAATATATATATATTTACATTTCGCTAACTTTATTAAAACACTAGCGTGCTCGTGCCGTGTGTGTGTAAAATAATGCATTTAATGTGGGTATTTTGAGAAATAAAACAGTCAAGTAAACGGTTGGGTCATTAGTGTATTTTATCTCTCTCGATGTATCCCACAACTTTTCACCCCCATGGGCTCATCCGTAAGTCTGAAGACTTGTAACACTAAAAACCGAGTCTCGATACCCATTGGGGGCACAACACAGATAGCCCATCGTGTAGTTTTGACACCAAAATTTCTCATTCTCAAATAATTGTGTGTTTTGTGGTGTAAGGAAGTAGACCATCGTGTAGTTTTGACACCAAAATTTTTCATTCTCAAATAATTGTGTTTTGTTGGTGTAAGGAAGTAGACCATTGTGTCGTTTGGAGAAGAATGGTTTTAAAAACTCTGAACCGCTGCCGAATCTGATGTTTGACCCAGACATTTTAACATCTAGTTTAAGCCTAAACCAACCAGTCACACGTGGATCGTGGAGTAACAAAGTCTGGTTAAACAACCCTGAAGAAAGTAGTCGAGATAATGTGCTGACGTAACCAACCACGTTGGTCTAATATACCAATATATGGTGTCTAATATACCAACCACGTTGGTCTAATATACCAATATATGGTGTCTAATATACCAACCATGTTGGTCTAATATACCAATATATGATGTCTAATATACCAACCACGTTGGTCTAATATACCAATATATGGCGTCTAATATACCAATATATGGTGTCTAATGTACCAACCACGTTGGTCTAATATACCAATATATGGCGTCTAATATACCAATATATGGCGTCTAATATACCAACCACGTTGGTCTAATATACCAATATATGGCGTCTAATATACCAACATATGGCGTCTAATATACCAACCACGTTGGTCTAATATACCAATATATGGCGTCTAATATACCAATGTATGGCGTCTAATATACCAATATATGGCGTCTAATATACCAATCACGTTGGTCTAATATACCAATATATGGCGTCTAATATACCAATATTCTAAGAAAGTGTTATCTCTTTTTAAATGTGTCTCGTTTTTGTGTTTCATAGGGTTAACCACTATCAAGCTTTGAAGTGTTAGTCAATGTTCAATTGTGTCAGTTTGTCTGCTGCACTAATCTGCAGCCATTGTTCTCCCCAGTCTTCCTTGCTGCAACACCTGGTAGTCATTGTTCTCCTCAGTCTTCCCTGCTGCACCACCCGGTAACCGTTGTTCTCCTCAGTCTTATCTGCTGCACCACCTGGTAACCGTTGTTTTCCTCAGTCTTCCCTGCTGCACCAGTCGGTAACCGTTGTTCTCCTCAGCCTTCCCCGCTGAACCATCGAGTAGCCATTGTTCTCCTCAATCTTCTCTGCAGCACCACCTGGTAGCCATTGATCTCTTCAATCTTCACTGCTACACCAGCCTGTAGCCATTGATCTCTTCAATCTTCCCTGCTACACGAGCCTGTAGCCATTGTTCTCTTCAATCTTCTCTGATAACCAGCCGGTAGCCACTGTTCTCTTCAATCTTCCCTGCAACACCAGCATGTTGCCATTGTTCTCTTCAGTTTTCCTTGCTACATCAGCCGGTAGCCATTGTTCTCCTCAGTCTTCTGATACTTCTGTGTACGGTTTAAGAAAGTGCCACTTGAATATTTAGGATAAGATTAGTTATACAGTGAAGATAGGCCGCATTGTTGATTATTGAAGAGGGTATCATGTTCAACTGAAACGTGAACCCACATGCTTGCTGATACACGTGGACCATATAATCTTGAACCGAAATGTTAAACAAATTAAGAGCATTCCGACCTGTGAAGTTTTTTAGCTGCGGCATAACGGCTCATAGAACGGCTCTGTGTTTTTCAAGTATACTCTTTTAGTTTATAGCTCCATCACCTCTTGACCGATTAAAGATCTAATTACAGTTTTGGGCTCAGGAGGACAAACCCTTTCGATTGATATATTTTACCACGCCTCAGGTCTCATAGATTAATTTACTCTAATCCTGCCTAAAGGAATTTCAATTTGAGGGTAGGTTGGTTGAGTAATAAAATTGAATCGGGTATACACGCGCCCCACGCTTGATATTGCTGGCGCACAAAAATATAGCTAATGAAAAGGGAAAAAAAAGGTTTCATAGATTATTTTACTCTAATCATTATACCTTAGAGAATTTCAAGTGCCGCGGCTATTGAGGATTCTGTCTTTTTATTTCTCTTCATCTTTTTATCAAATGTTTTGGTCACTATTTTTACACCATACCGGCTTATGGATATAAACAAAGTTGTCACCGTTTTATTACCGTACTGGCCTGTGAATATAAAACAAAGTTGTCACTATTTTACACCGTACTGGCCTGTGGATATAATACAAAGTTGTCACTATTTTACACCGTACTGACGTGTGGATATAAAACAAAGTTGTCACTATTTTACACCGTACTGACGTGTGGATATCAAACAAAGTTGTACTTCGTTTGTCTGCGGTATGTGGTATCATTCAACCAGTTTGTGATCTGGAAAGAGAAACATTAACATCATTATAGTAGCCGAGATATTTAACTCTGGCCCTGTTTGATGTGTGTATGTAAAATACGTTTGATACTACATTGTTGATATTTAACTCTGGCCCTGTTTGATGTATATGTAAAATACGTTTCATACTACGTTGTTGATGTTTAACTCTGGCCCTGTTTGATGTATATGTAAAATAAGTTTGATACTACATTGTTGATATTTAACTCTGACCCTGTTTGATGTATAAGTAAAATACGTTTGATACTACATTGTTGAAGATTTACTTCATGTACATAAAATTAAGAAAGAGTTAACAAATGGTTTATTTATCATCGACATAATTTGAAATTTTCTAACAGTTGGTAATACCTAACATTTAAAAAATCGTCGTTATTCAGTGATTTGTTCCAGCTTATCAGTCTTCTGTTATTGCAATGTTTACTTGTGTATTATATATTACTAAAAACGACCGATCTACTTGGGAGTTTGCACAGAAAAGTGTCGTGGGTTGATACTAGTTGAACATTTGTAAACCAACTGATTATCTGTGTTTACTTTTATCGGTAAACACACGACGTTCAAACTTTTACCACGTGACGTACTTGTTATTATCCGGGTAGCTAGCTCAAAGCGGAGATGATGAATGCTAGATCGCCCCCTAACGGCCCCATAAATCAACTCGAGAGGATATTACTGCAGCTGACTTATTTTTAGTATATATAAATAATGTAATTACACGATTAATCATGAAGCATGGTAACTCTTTTGTCCACAGAGATGAAATTTGTTTAAGGTTCG
>NW_013743028.1:0-4347 GCF_000517525.1 Limulus polyphemus
TAAGTTCACTTATATGTAAAGAGATGGAGAAAAATACTTGGAAATTCACTTATCTCTCAATAGATGGAGAAACATATAATAAGGAAAATACTTGGAAGTTCAGTTATCTCTCAATAGATGGAGAAAAATATATGGAAGTTCAATTATTTCTATATATAATGAAACAAATAATTAGGAAAAACGCTTGAAAGTTTGGTTATCTCTCAATAGATGGAGAAAAAATTAAGAAAAAATACTTGTTAGTTAAGTTATATCTCAGTAGATGGATAAAAATATTAAGAAAGAACTACTTGGAAGTTCAGTTATATCTCAATATGTGGAAACTGTACTGAACTATTATTAAGAACCTTTACTTGAAACAGATGGAGTAGAAAATTAAGAAAAATACTTGTTAGTTAAGTTATATATCAATAGATTGAGAAGTAAGTACTGTCACTACCTCATATTTGCACAACAAACTCGTCCTAATGCTCGTCCAATAACTATAAAATCAAATCCCCTTGTGTTCATTCCAGAATGAAAGATGCATAATGTATGTTTATTTCTTAATTTTTATAGTTGTTGCGAGATCCGTCAAACTTACCGAACCATTACAGAAATTAATTACTGAAAATAACAGATAAAATATAGAGTTTTCTCTTAGAAAATGTTCGGTAATTATTTCGACATTATAGAAATTTCGCATATGAAATTCCCTGATACACAAAAGTATTTCTAATGTTAAGATGAAAATTACTTTGCATAATAGATAGGCAAGATGTGAAAAAAAAGCATGAGAGAAACATTGCTTTACAAACTTAATAGAAAAAAAATAGATATTTTGTGTATGAAAGCATTGTAATTTACGTAAATACGTTTACACACAATACTTATAATGGAATGTATTTACTCGAAACTATAGAATGGATGTCACAGTAGCAGTGCCGGTTTGTATCTTATAATTGATGCAATAGTTTTTATATTTTCACCCCTTTGGAAACACTGAGAACATTAAAAAAAAGGGAAGTTACTTTAGGTGTCTCAATTTATTCATACACAGTTTTATTAATTGATATTACAAGTTTTGTACTTGTAAAAAACTTTAGTAAAAATTTTGGTGGCAGACAAAACCTATCTATTCTTTCAACTCCCAAACAAATAAAAAATAATTGAACGTTATCAATCTCGTAAATATAACTCAATCGATAAAACTCGCTTTTTTTATTCCTTATATCTTGAAAAACAGTGAATAATCACAGAATCCTTAAATGTGCACCAACCATTCATTTCCGCATGCATGTTTGGTTGCAAACTGTTCTTAAATTGATTTTTGTTGGTTGTTTCTTGTTTCAGTTTTCCGTTGATTCCAGTAACTCTAAAGCCAGCTTCCTTTCTGAACATGATGAAAACGTTCAGTTCCTCGTGTCTGTTTCTGTCACAAACACACAGAAAATGTATTGATAGAAAAAGAGGCACGAGTTCTTTGTGCTTCATGTTGCAAGATCTCAACTCAATGAGTGATCAAGAATATGCTTCAGCATTTTGCTACAAGACTAGGCAGCGTTTTAGAATCTTATGCTTGAGAAAACTGAAACTGTATGATCGAGTAATCACGTTTGAAAGCAACATACTTCATGACTTATATTTCGGACTTGTAAGTTGTTTTCATTATCAATTTTCTTATTATTTTAGTTTTTTGTGTATTATTTTTACATTTCATTTGGATCTACAGTGAGATTTTGCTTATGGGGTGATTGGAATGACTATCACCCTCACCTACATGGTCCGGCCTTTGTTGTTCAGGTTTAAAGTGGAATCAGACTCTTTGCCTTCTACTGTTATTGACTCTTTTTGTTCTGCCCTTAACGGAGTTGTAGTGAACTGTCTTCAGCAGTTTTGTACTGGAGGGTATGTAGCGACACTGCCTTCAACTGCTGTTGCCCAGAAGCTCTTGGGATATGAAATTTTTTCACACAATAGTACGTTTGTTCTCGGGAAACCAGCTGGCATGTTCCGTTCTGTTCCTTTTGAAGTTTCACGTGAGGTTATTACTATACATCTTATTGATTGAACATGTATGCTATCCATCTCGTACTGGTAATCGTCGTGTGAAGATTGATATTGATATTGAGGGCCATGAGTCACGGTTTTTGATGCTGTTAAATGTTTGAAGTGTCTGGATTTTGACCACAGTGAGAATTCCTGTCCATTGACTTGTGATAAGGGTCATCGTGCCTCTTCTTTACCCCAAAAGAGATCCACCTGTACAAGTAAAGTTGCAGGTTTACTGACGTTTCAACCAGTCTTTTCTAATACATCAGATCATTGAAGTGCCCACAGATAAATCGGTCTTCTCTGATCAAGGTGAATCAATGTAAACATCTCAAGTATTGCAATCTCCAGTACTTATACCTGTTTCAAGTGAAGCAGTTGTCCTTCCACCTTCTATTGTGTCCCCGCTTTCCCCATCTGAGGATCCAGTATTGAATGCTATTGATCAGGAATTGGAACTGTTTCAATTATCAGCTCTTCCTACTCTACTTAGCTCGTCATGCTTTTCTTCTCGTTTTATGATCCGTCTCCTGTTTCAGTTAATCCCCAATTGCTTGTGGATGGTGAGGTGTTGGTGGAACATGTCCAATTGGAGTATCATCCCAGTGTTTCTGACTATTCACATGTTTGTTCTGCTTCAACTAATTCATCCCATGTTGTCAACACATCACCCTCTGCTGAGGTTCCCACTAGAAAATCTCAACTATCTGTTGCCGTACCTCCTCTCCAGTCTTCTACTTCAAGTGTTCCTTGCTGGCTGAATCGCCCTCCTCGGGTTGTTGAAGACTCTTTACCAGCTGATGTGATTGTTCATGTGAGTAGCATGAAGCATGTTTTGTTAACATATGAGCCCTCTATTACTATCAAGCAACAGTGTTTGTGATGTGTATATACTTTATATTTTTCATAATGGGGCTCTCCTCTTTAACTATCAACATCCAGAGCCTGCATATATTTGCCAAGCAATAGAATGTTGTTTCTCTTATTAATCGTTTCAATGTTGATGTTATCTTTGTGCAGGAGACTCATTTTTTTAAAAGGTCTGACCATTTTTTGTTTGTTAAAAAATTTCATGTTCCTGCCTTTGGTCTTTTGGAACATCCGTGCCTGTAGGGTGGGAATCCTGTTTCACTCTAAATTTCGTTTTCCATTCTCACTTCTCACACTGATGCTGAGGGTAGGGTCATTCCTGTTGATGTTCTCACCTATGGACATTGGTTAATATTTATGCCCCCGTTAAACAGGCTGATCAGTGAATGCTCTTCTCATCTGTGGATTGGTATTTAATTACTCAACCTGATATCGTGTTGGGTGAGGAATTTAACTGTGTATTTAACTCACTTATTGCAGTGGATGTTAAAGGACCACAGCCTCTTAGCACCTTATCTATGATTTTGATTTTCGTGATGTTTTGCGTTTGTATAAGATTCTGCATTTGTTGTTACATGGATTGGTCACGAAATTTCTTGCTGCCTTGACCGGTTTTACAATACTTATGAATTGTCACAGTTTTTTCATGTGCAGCTAATTGTCGTGTGGGAAGTGCCATCAATTATGTTTCTGATCATCATGCTTTTTTTTTACTTTTCAGGATTTTCCTCTATTACTTGCGGACCTTGATTGTGGATGTTTAATGCTTCCGTATTGTGCGAACATTGTTGTACTGGAGGAGTTGATAGCTTTTATTCAAGACTGATGTTCTTCTTCCCTCTTTACTGACCTTTTGTTGGTTTGGTTTGAAGGATGCTTGTGCTACTTTGTTGCGTCAGACTGGTGTTCGACAGTCACATACTAACCATTTGCTCCTGTGGCATAAACAAACTACTTTGGCTGCATTACTCCTGAGTGACCCAGATGATCCTTGCGTCAAAATGGACATAGAACGAGTCAAAAGTGATATGGAATATCGCAAACTTTTCCAGGCTGCTACTGTCCACCATGTTATGGAATCTTTGTATCCTGGCAATAATTGTCTGGTTCATCTATGTAAATCAAGACAATTTGCTAAGTGTTGCCATATTTCACAGTTAGTGACTGACACTGATCATTGATCACTGATGTTAATGATATCTTAATTTTCTGTTATATTTATTTTCGTAATTTGTACTATCGTACATTAGTGGATATTGAATTGTGGGATAAAGGTACCCAGCTTTTGCCATCCTTGTATCAAGCTTGCTTTGTTGACTTGACCAAGCCTCTTTCTGTGGGAGAATGTTGTACTGCTATACATTCCCTGCCGCTTGGAAAGTGTCTTGCACCTGATGGCCTTATATTTGCCCTAATTTTGTTCAAGTCTTCAACGACTGCTTGATC
>NW_013743029.1:0-3265 GCF_000517525.1 Limulus polyphemus
ACTCTGAACAAGAAACACACACCAAGTTACACTATAAAGACCTAATTGTTTAATTTAAACTTTGTGATATACAAACTTAGATACATCAAACAATACTCTGAACAAGAAACACACACCAAGTTACACTATAAAGATCTAATTGTTTAATTTAAACTTTGTGATATACAAACTTAGATACATCAAACAATACTCTGAAGAAGAAACATACACCAAGTTACACTATAAAGACCTAACTGTTTACTTTAAACTTTGGGATATACAAACTTAGATACATCAAACAATACTCTGAACAAGAAACATACGCCTAGTTATAGTGTGTATACAAATTTAAGAATGTCAAATAAATCAAGTTCGTTGGATCACGCCCTAAGGTGAGCGAGACATGAAGGTTCGTTCAAATTATTTTAAGATCTAGTAAAGGGCCAGTGATGAACGTAGCCTTCTTATATAGAAGTTTATTCATTCATAAGACGAGGCCAAAAATGACCAGATCAGTTCAGCATATAAATTACTGAAAAATTTACAATTACTTACTTTTTACTTTCCTTCCCACTTGAATTTACTATTGTTGTTTCTGTTCTTCTAAGTTTCTTATTCCCAACTAAAGTAGTCGAATACCTGTCGTCTTTTATTATGATGTTTGGCTTCATTTCTCTATTAACCCTAACAGAGAGGAGAACGGCACTGTCTCGGAATAGCTCTGGATTTTTTTTACGATAATTTTGTTATTTTATAATTGGTCTACACAAAGTATTTTGCGTCCTAAATTCTGTAAATAAACAACGTTCGTAAAATAAAACTAAAGGACTGAGCATCTGATTATTATACATTTTGGAAGACTTGTCAAACTCTTTTAGATTTAAATATATAACACAGTGCTTTGTAAATATAAACTAGGCGCCCCACACAAGAATTATAAAACGAAATACACAAAATTTAAGTTTGATTGTGTGTGTGTGAAGGAAAGCATTCAGTTACTGAGTCCTGTTATGTTCCCTCATGAATAGCACAGGAACAGGGTCACTTTAAAGTTTATACGTACATACACCTAGTTACGAACTAGTTTTAGAAGTACACCTAATTTTTTTTTCTGAAAAAGATACATACTGTTAGAGATTTTTTATTTACGCCTGAATGAGCATACTTTAGTCTAAGCTGTTGAGATACACATCATACGGCTCGCTTTAAATTGTTTGTTTTTGAACCTTTATGATACACTTTGAACAAAGTGACATAATACACGCAACTAATCCTTATCTATTTATTTCTCTCACTATTAAATGTCTCTGACATGATATATACGCCCAGTTACACACCGTTTACTTCAGAAGGTTGTTTTAAAACACGTGACTAGATGAGTAAGGCCATTTATTGTCTACCGTAGCTGCGCTGAGATTCAGTTTTCTACGCCTATTTTTTTACGTTGTACATCATAAAACATAGAACAAAAATAATGCCACATTTGTAAAGCTTCTCTTCTATTTCTACTTCTCCATAAAAAAATGAAATTCTAATAAATACAATATCAAAATATTAATATTACCTAATCACTAAATCTAGTACGTCTGCGGACTTACAACGCTAGAAACCGGGTTTCGATACCTGTGGTGGGCAGAGCACAGATAGCCCATTGTGCAGCTGTTTGCTTAACTACAAACAAATAAATAAATAAACACTAAACCTAGTACAAAAGTTTTAGTTTAATTAAACTTAAGTTTATAAAATATAACAATTTTCTAATAAATGCTAAAAAGGTTATTTTTTTAAAAGCAGAACACAGTTAATTTGTCCAATCAAAAACGCATTATCTGTTATCCGACAGAGAAAAAAATATCAAAACAAATCAATAACTTATGTCTCTTTACATCGTTGGATAGAGCTTCTAATTACAGGCCGTAAGCACACACGAAACATTTTTTTTTGTCAAGCACTAACTTTTAGCTCATAGCTCCATCTCTTGACGAATTTGAGATCTAATTGCAGTCGCGGCTATTGAGGATTCCCTCTTGTCTTTTCAAGTACAAACTTTTTCAAGAACAAGTTTTTTCAAGGTCTCACAGATTAATTTACTCTAATCCTGCCTAAAATAATTTCAATTTGAGGGTAGGCTGGTAGAGATCCTGATGAGTAATAAAATCGAATCTGGTATACGCGTGCCCCACCTTTGGTATTGCTGGCGCACAGAAATATAGCTAATAAAAATGGAAAAAAAAGGTCTCATAGATTAATTTACTTTTATCCTGCCTAGAAGATTTTCAAGTGCCGCGGCTATTGAAAATTCCCTCTTGTTTAATGTAAAAAAAAAAAGTTGAAGACGTTGAGGATCGAAGCATATTTTTCCAGGATTAACAAACTTATTTTTTGTTTTTACATCGAGTACGTGAGGTTTACTAGTTACGGAGTAAAGCTACTATACATATAATGTACAATAATAAATACCAATAGTGCGTTTCTGAATATGGTGTAAAACAATTGGAAGTTCTATAAGTACTTCCTAGTCCTCGTAGAAGGGCCCCGGCAGGGCCAGGTGGTTAGGGTGGTCGACTCGAATCCCCGTCACACCAAACATGCTCGCCCTTTCAGCCGTGGGGGCGTTATAATGTGACGGTCAATCCAACTATTCGTTGGAAAAAGAGTAGCCCAAGAGTTGGCGGTGGGTGGTGATGACTAGCAGCCTTCCCTCTAGTCTTACACTGCTAAGTTAGGGACGGCTAGCGCAGATAGCCCTCGTGTAGCTTTGCGCGAAATTCAAAAACAACCAAACAAACAATCCTCGTAGAAATCACGTAACTGAAACAACCTTTATGATGTTAATAAACCTGATTGATGAAGTATTTATAAACGACCCATGTCAAAGACGAGGGGTCTAGCGGAAATCAATAGGAATATTATGTCGTATTTGCTGTTACAAGAACGGACAGACACATAAAGTAATAGGTATATCTACATATGGAACAATAACCAACTAACTTGCATGTGAAAAAAAATATCAAATTACACATGTAATTGTAATACGTATTCTCACATAATACAGTAATGAACCCTGTAAATACAACATTCTCGGAAAAAATGGGTACCATATTGAATTTTCGTTAGAATCAAAATATTCAATATCATCTACAAAATTCAGTTCGGGTTTTTTTTTAATATGCAAATTAGCTAAAATCATCATTAAAAATTTTTCTCGCGCACACTGAAATCAAAAAAATGTTTTTGGTCGGATAAGTTTGACAACGGGGATCTTGTTCAAAATTAATTAAATTTA
>NW_013743030.1:0-2950 GCF_000517525.1 Limulus polyphemus
ATTTATAAGAGGGCATTCCAAAAGTGTTCTACCACCCATTTATAAGAGGGTATTCCAAAAGTGTTCTACCACCCATTTATAAGAGGGCATTCCAAAAGTGTTCTACCACCCATTTATAAGAGGGTATTCCAAAAGTGTTCTACCACCCATTTATAAGAGGGTATTCCAAAAGTGTTCTACCACCCATTTATAAGAGGGTATTCCAAAAGAAATGAATATAATACATTTTAACCATTTTAACTCTATTTTTCAATGAAGTTAACAATTGCTTAAAAAGCTAAACATTTATAATGTATACACAATTAACACGTTCAAAATAAAATATTCTAACTTAACAACAAATTCCACTCATCTTTCCAGGACTAGTTATTTCTAGTTCCAAGTGGAAATATTCATGTTGTTTTTAATCGAGAAGTACCTTTTTTTGTTTCTTATAAACTCCGGTTCCTCACTTACTTTCTGTTGTTCACTTAATAAATTAGTCTAATTTAGCTTTATTACACAGTCAGATGAGTACTTTACGAAACAACAACAGGGGGATTGATTCACTCTATTCCATGTTTTGTTTAATTCAGGTTTCCTCTGAGTTATTTGTTTAGTTATATACTCGTCTTTGTACTCCATGAAATATTTAACGAACGAGCTTTTGAGAGAAGTTTGATCGGCATTCGGTGAGAGGCACTGAAACCTCTAAAGTCAAAGCATAGCTTACATACAACCTCTGTCCCTTTGATATAAGATAAAATAGACAAAGGAATGTATTGAGAAAGGACAGATTCTAATGTATCTTAATCATACAGCCCAAGTAATAGAATGCTAAGAACAGATATCGCTGTATTTCTAAATAGACAGTAACTGCAAGAAATCGTTATTCATCGTGATGTCGGCTATAATAGGAAAAGAACAAAGGGCAACTGAAAGGCTAACTTTCGACATAAACACAAATAAAGACGTGTATTAGTGATGCAAACTAATTGGATACTCTAAAACAACTGTTCGTCCATAGAAAGCTCAAGAACAAACAGGATACTTTTGTTTTAAGTAAGATTTACAGTTAAATTACTAACTGAAGATATCTTTCCACTCAAGTAAACCACCAGGGGAAGAGAAATCGAGTCATTTTTAATATTATTGTTTGACGTCTTAACAATCACATGTTTTATATGAAACTACTGAAACAAAAAGTTTCAAACAAGTTCCCTTGTTGATCAGATATAAGTTTCCGAACTTGTAATGCTAAAATCCATAATCCGATTTCCCGCAGCTAGACTTAGAGTAGCTTTGTTTGTTTGTTTTTAAGTATGCACAAAGCTACACAAGGGCTATCTGTGCTCTGCCCAACACGGGTATCGAAACCCGGTTTCTAGCGTTGTAAGTCCGCAGACATGCCACTGTGCCATTGGGGGGGACAGAGTAGCTTTGTGCCAAAAAATAAACACCAACAATAAAAAAAATAGTTCAACGTATATTCAAAACATCTTAAAATTAATTGTTGTTTAAACCTATTTCTATGTTCATAACCTACACACTGTTGTTGTGTTGTAATAAATATAATGACAGAATAAAGTATTGGACAGTTATTGAAATTTGTGAAAGTGTCTTACAACTATAATGTCATGGACAATTTATTCAACTTTGATATTCGTTATTCATTCACGCTCTATGTAAAATGGAAATGATCCTAAGTTTTTTTGAATAAAATAATTCCACAATAAATTCTCAAAAGTGCTCCCATTGAATGGAATTTATTGTAGCAATCTCAAAAAAAGTTGAAGTTTAGTTTTATGGAACAGAATAGTGAAAGAGAGATTTGGATAGAGGAAAACAACACGGTCTAAGACACCTCTAAGCAGTTCAACATTAAGTCTCTTTATTCTTCTCACCGAGTTCACATTTGGAAAATCTGCCATATGTTTTAGGTGATTTTAAAACGAGTATCGCTCTGAAGCTCCCAGAGTGTTTGGCTCTCATCTATTACTTGTTATCCGTACGGAAGACACTAGCATACAATGCATATTACCAATTCTAATTAGGATTTTGTCAAATTCTCTATAAAGGTATTAGAAAGCTAGAGGACAAAATCAGCAATTTTTATAAAATATTTCAGGGAAGGAAATAATGCATTTCTAAGGTGTTATATTAAGAAGGTAAATGGTGGCATTAATTTCTGACAAAATCCAGGAAATAGTTTAAGTATAATACGATCTGTATTTGAAATTTGTGCAGGCAGAATGATATATGTTTCTCTCTCTTGGCCCGGCATGGCCAGGTGGTTAGGGCGATCGACTCGCAATCTGAGGGTCGTGGGTTCGAATCCCCGTCACACCAAACATGCTCGCCCTTCCGTTGGTAAAAGAGTAGCCCAAGAGTTGGCGGTGGGGGGTGATGACTAGCTGCCTTCCCTCTAGTCTTACACTGATAAATTAGGGGGCGGCTAGCGCAGATAGCCCTGCGCGAAATTCAAAACAAATTCTCCAGAACATATGTAATAATGCAGATATTTCAAGATGATTGCAAACACTGCAAATTTAAATCAATTTTAAATCAACCAAGGAAATGATTTTAAAAGTTTGATAGCATCATAAACAGTTAGATAATTATATCTCACTTAAAGTTTGGTAGCATCATAAACAGTTAGACAATTACATCTTACTTAAAGTTTGATAGCATCTTAAACAGTTAGATAATTATATCTTGCTTAAAGTTTGATAGCATCATAAACAGTTAGATAATTATATCTTACTTAAAGTTTGATAGCATCTTAAACAGTTAGATAAGTATATCTGGTCTAAAGTTTGGTAGCATCATAAACAGTTAGACAATTACATCTTACTTAAAGTTTGATAGCATCATAAACAGTTAGATAATTATATCTTGCTTAAAGTTTGATAGCATCATAAACAGTTAGATAATTATATCTTCCTTCAAGTTTGATAGCATCTTAAACAGT
>NW_013743031.1:0-3376 GCF_000517525.1 Limulus polyphemus
AGCACTCAAACTCCAGGATCCTCTCCTCCCCTTCACGGGTCGCCGCACATGGCAAACACGTGGGTGGATGTTTAGATCCCAGAGGAAGGAACTGAAAATACAGAACCTTCCCTGGGAGGTCCCCTCACCACGTACAGGAATCCACGTTGAGGGGGGAATATCTTGACTTACTAATATTCTACCCTGTTCTTTGTTTAGGATGTTACTTGTTAACTAGATGATAGTAAGGGTGAGAACTTGATGCATTTGATAAGGCAAAACACACAATTAGTTTACAAAATTATACGGTTGGGAAGACAAGGAAACACTACAAAAAGACAATTTTAAGATTTGAAAAAAAAAACAGGCTAGGCTCCAGTTGAGATAGTTTTATTTTTACAACAGGGTCATTAGCTTATGAAACAAGTTGTCATTGGCAGTAATGGAGTGCAGCAACTAAAGAGTTTAATAGAAGAATCAGTGATTTCCCAAAAAATAAAGGGTTAGATTTAACTTACACTTTTCTTCTTCTCTGGGGTGGGTGTGTAGGGTCAGCCCCAAATACTAAGAGTTATGTACTGTCCATATATTGTGTGATCTCTAACATGAATTCTTCAGAAACTTTGGAAGTTTTAAATTACAATTTTATTTAAATATTTGACTTGCACCTTATCTGCCAAAGTGTTTTATATGTAAAATTAGTAAAATATTTATTGATTCACACAAATTGTTATTTAAAAAATATAAATCTAATACATTACAACTGTGACAGACAAGTGGATATTGTAATCCCTAAATAATACAAGTTATTTTTAAACATTTGGCTCCCTTATATGCTTTATTTACATTTAATATTTTTATACTTATTTTATGGACTTCAACCCCTCCCAGCTTCTTAAATAATATTTTAAAATAAAAATTAATATTTGTTACAAATTTTGAATTCAGGTATCTTGTACATTTAATGTTTAACAATTAAAGAGTTATTCAAATTTATAGTTGTCTAAAGTACATATATTCTTAAAGACTTTTATCTAAAACATAATTTTAGAATTTAACCTCCACATTGTTATAGGTTTGTAGCTACACCATGCATTTGCTGTGGAACATGTATGAACTTTCTACCCCACACTTCATCAATATAATATAGTACATTCCAAAAATTAGTTTACTAACGACTTATATTTTTTTAACTGTGGCAGCTTCAAGTGAATAAGCATTTAAAATCAGACCAAATGTGTAAATTATGTATAAAATCATAGATTAGTCTTCCCTTATTGACTATTCTTGCAATAAACAAATAGAAAGTATCACTCACATTTACATTAGCACCTTTTTTCAAAAGGTAACATACCACTTCAGTCTGACCATAGTCAGCTGCATAATGGATAGGTGGTCGTCCATCAACAACCTGGTTGACATCTGCCCTCTGCATAAAAAATAGGAAATATTTGGTATCCAAGAGCTAAACATTACCAAAGTATATTTTGTATAAAACTATAAAAAATGTATATTCATATTCCATATAGTAAATCAACACATTTTATAAACAAAAATATCTTAAGGTCAATTTTATAAACACTAAGTGTACAATATGTATGAATATTTAAGGGATTATATAGATAGAAATTGGCAGTTATCCCCTAGTTTGCCTGTCAAAAACACTGGGGGATTAGCAAAAATCCTCATTTCTACATGTAGACAGTGAAGCTTTCAACAACATAGAAACAGTTGTATTCTTCTTTATTGACATCATGATTGCTTACGATTCTGTCTACTCTCCAAGCTATTTTTATAGCATTTAAGTATGATTTCTGAAATCCTGAAAATTATTGTAAATAATGAAAATTTGTCAGGGTATTTTATATTTAAAATTTTCTTGAAAAAAGAACTTGCATGAATAATAAAGATTAATGTTAATTTCTCTAGAGACAAAATCTCTTATTGACTCATCAATAATGTTTTGATATAATTTTCGATAGTACTCATTACAATGTACTACCAAGTATCTCTATCTTAAGTGTTGTAAATCAGATTTGAATCTTTTCAAGTGGAATTTTATATATAAGTACTTCCTATTTAAATAATATAATTCAGTTTAAAAAAAAAACTTTATTGCAGTATAATTTTTAACCAGAATTACAACCTTTTACATGTAGTTGTAAAGCTTAATATTAAACATTTATAATAAAACAAATATTGCAACACTGGAAATTAGTACATAAAAAGAAAATGTAACATTTCTTTAAGTATCTAACACAAGTTTTAGCTAACTAAAAATAATGTTTCTTTAAATACTTAATTTTAACTAGATTTAACTTTCACTGACCATTTACCAAAAGAAAGATATGTATTGTTACGACAGCAGGGTCACGTGACAAATATTCTAGAAGATTCGCTAGCGCGTTGCGACAGCGGGAGTCAATGACGCTGGTAGCACGTGTTGAGAGTCTTAGAAGTTTCTAGAACAGGCAGTATTATCATATATAAGTGCGCTAGACAGTAAGAGGGACAGACGGAGTCGAAGCAGTAGTGGAGACAGAGACATAGCAGAGACGAAGCAGACAGAGAGAAAGAAAGACAGCGATTACGGTCGGCGGGAACTGAGGATAGCAGACATAGAGATCGGAACTATAGTTAGCGGGGACAGACAATTAAGTCTAAGCGAGATAGAAAGTGAGTAAATTAATATGTATGTAACTGTGAAAATTAAGTACATTACAAAGTTGTATTGAGGAAGAATAAACAAGTTTTATAAAGAAAGGACTTAGAAGAATTAACAAACAAACATACAGAGACGTAACAAATTGGTGTCAGAAGTGGGATAGAAAATAAAAGAAGAAGAAGCAGATGGAAACGAGAGGCGGAAAATCAAACTACAGCTTAGCAGATTTGATGGCAGCAATACAAGAACAGCAAAAGAAACAAGAAGAACGAGAAAAGAAACAAGAGAGACAACAGCAGTTGCAAGAAAACCTGCAACAGTGGCAGCTCGACCAACAAAATAAACAAGAAGAGAGGTTACAACAGTTGTTGGATGAAAAAGAAAAGAAACAAGAAGAACGAGAAGAGAAATTACAACAGTGTTTGGAGGAAAAAGAAAGAAACAAGAAGAGAGACAACAGCAGTGGCAAGAAAACCTGCAACAGTGGCAGCTCGAACAGCAAAATAAACAAGAGAGACTACAGCAGTGGTTGGAGAAGAAAGAAAATAAACAAGAAGAGAGATTACAGCAGTGGCAACTGAAACAAGAAAGGAAACAGGAAGAAAGTCTCCAACAGTTGCAGGAAAGTCAGCAGCAACTACAGGAAAGTCAACAACAGTGGCAAGAAGTACAAATGGAAAACATTAGTAAATTTAAAAGCGAATTAGATATGTTAAAGGACGATCTATTGTC
>NW_013743032.1:0-6490 GCF_000517525.1 Limulus polyphemus
GTGGTCTTAGTATATTAACTGTTAAAGCTGTGTGTTTTCGTGTGGTTTTAGTATATTAACTGTTAAAACTGTGTGTTTTCGTGTGGTTTTAGTATATTAACTGTGGTAAAGCTGTTTGTTTTCGTGTGGTCTTAAAATTTTAACTGTGTTAAAGTTGTGTGTTTTCATGTGGTTTTAGTATATTAACTGTTAAAGCTGTGTGTTTTCGTGTGGTTTTAGTATATTAACTGTTAAAGCTGTGTGTTTTCGTGTGGTCTTAGTATATTAACTGTTAAAGCTGTGTGTTTTCGTGTGGTTTTAGTATATTAACTGTTAAAGCTGTGTGTTTTCGTGTGGTTTTAGTATATTAACTGTGGTAAAGCTGTTTGCTTTCGTGTGGTCTTAGAATTTTAACTGTGTTAAAAGTTGTGTGTTTTCTTGTGGTTTTAGTATATTAACTGTTAAAAACTGTGTTTTCGTGTGGTTTTAGTATATTAACTGGTAAAGCTGTGTTTTCGTGTGGTTTTAGTATATTAACTGGTAAAGCTGTGTGTTTTCGTGTGGTTTTAGTATATTAACTTTTAAAACTGTGTGTTTCAGTATCTTTACTCTTAAAATTGTTATTTCGTGTGATTTTAGTATTTTAACTGTGTTAAAGCTGTTTGTTTTCTTGTGGTTTTAGTATATTAACTGTTAAAGTTGTGTGTTTTCGTGTGGTTTTTAATATCTTAACTGTTAAAACTGTGTTTTTGTGTGGTTTTAGTATCTTAACTTTTAAAACTGTGTGTGTTTCAGTATCCTTACTCTTAAAATTGTGATTTCGTGTGATTTTAGTATTTTAACTGTGGTAAAGCTGTTTGTTTTCGTGTGGTTTTAGTATATTAACTGTTAAAACTGTGTGATTTCGTGTGGTTTTAGTATATTAACTGTTAAAGTTGTGTGGTTTCGTGTGGTTTTAGTATTTTAACTGGGTTAAAGCTGTGTGTTTTCGTGTGGTTTTAGTATTTTAACTATGTTAAAGCTGTGTGTTTTCGTGTGGTTCTAGTATCTTAACTGTCAACGCTGACTTGTAATTATGAACGCGCTTTTATATATTTTATGTAGTGACGCGTAATGTTGCAAAAATTGTGCCCTATTATGGTAGATAGATGTATAATAACTTTGTTAAATAACGCAAATGTAGAATAAATGTACATACAACGTGAAAATATCTTCAACACTTAAAACAGTTGTCAGAGAGAGAGCGAAATCGTAATCAATATAGGTAGGTACGTACATCTAAAACCTCATATGAAAGTGACTAATCGTGTCGACAGATGGCACTACAATATAAAGCAAAAATAACACGGTTTCCAAAAATGTTTCAACCTTAGATACTGAGTGTAATATTATTAAAACTTAGTCACAAAGTATTCACAACAATACACGATTGTGTAATTTATATCCAAAACATTACTTTAATAATTCAACGAATTTGAAAGGAATCACTGAATATTTTTATCTTTATCATATTACTGTTTGTTATCTTTAACTACCATACAGCTGTTGGTTATCTTTAACTATCATACAGCTGTTGGTTATCTTTAGCTAGCATACAGCTGTTGGTTATCCTTAACTACCATACAGCTGTTGGTTATCTTTAGCTAGCATACTGCTGTTTGTTATTTTTAACTACCATACAGCTGTTGGTTATCTTTAACTACCATACAGCTGTTGGTTATCTTTAGCTAGCATACAGCTGTTGGTTATCTTTAACTATCATACAGCTGTTGGTTATCCTTAACTACCATACAGCTGTTGGTTATCTTTAGCTACCATACAGCTGTTGGTTATCTTTAACTACCATACAGCTGTTGGTTATCTTTAACTTTCATATTACTGTTGGTTATCTTTAAGTAGCTTACAGCTGTTGGTTATCTTTAAGTAGCTTACAGCATACCCACTGTGTCGCTTTGCGTTTACTATAAACAAACAAAACCTTATATGTGATTTATTTATTTTTAAGTATTTCCTTGATTTCTTGTCAACAGATGCCGCTAATATCGTACAATCCCAACTCCTCGAAAGGACGGTCTTTACGAGTCACGGTTGAATTGTTTGTTTGTTTGTAGCTACGCGATGAGTTATATCTATGTTTTGACCTGCACAGGCATCGAAACCCAGTTTTTAGTATTATGAGCCTTCACTCTTGCCTTTGAGGCACTGGAGGGCCATTGGTCACCGAACAGACTTTTTCGTATGTGTCGTTAAAGAGTTTTGGAGTTTCTTGTTTGTAGACTCACTAATTTCATAAACTGGTTTATCATTTAAAATTAAAAATATATAACTAATGCCAAAATTATAATATCATGTCTGAGATAGACACGTATTTCTAAAGTGTAGGTTTGTGGTAAACAACTACAAATTAACAAATAAAGAACAATCTAAACTGAGTGTAAATGTTATGAATAATTAGGCTAAAATAACATGAATAAATAACACTTTGTTTCACTTTCCAGAATGGCCTTAAATCTGAATAAACGTCTTGTTTGTTTTTGTTTTTTCTATTTAAGCGCAAAACTACATGTAAAGCTATCTGCGCTATGCTCTCCGCAGGCATCGAAACCTTATTTTTAGCGTTATAAATCCACAAGCGTATTGTTGGGCCAGTAGGGGGTGGGTAAGCTACTTAAAGATAACCAACAGCTGTATGCTACTTAAAGATAACCAACACGAAACCCGGTTTTTAGCGTTATAAGCCTTCAGAATTTCCGCTTTACCGCTGGGGAGCGTACATATTAGGAAACCGGGTTAAGAATAGACTCTATATTAGGAAACCGGGTTAAGAATAGACCCTATATTAGGAAACCGGGTTAATAATAGATCCTATATTAGGAAACCGGGTTAATAATAGGCCCTATATTAGGAAACCGGGTTAAGAATAGACCCTATATTAGGAAACCGGGTTAAGAATAGGCTCTATATTAGGAAACCGGGTTAAGAATAGGCTCTATGCGCCTTGAAGACGCGGAAATAATAATTGTTTTCACTTTCATTAACATATTAATTTTTTTGAAAGATGTGATAAATACTTAAAACTATGTTACAAACCTTACCGTTTAAGAACAAAGTTCCTCACCTGAAAACAACAACAACTAATTGATACCCTGATTATAACCCCCACTTGTGGAACTTAAAATATTACATTTATAAGGTGTAAATCATCTATTGAACTTTAATTTTTTCACGTATTTAACACTTCAAATTAACAAAGTTAAATTGATATATATATATAGTTTTCCTCAAGATGGCGCCACAGCCAAAAAAGTTGGAAATAGGTGTTTTCGATTTAGCTGCCTTCTTTCTTTCTTTTTTTACTGTTAAACATGAAGCTACACAATGGGCTATCTGGGTTGTGCCTTCAGAATTACTGCTGAGCCACTGGGAAGTCTATCACTTCAAAATTAGGGATTTTTAGCCCAAATAACTCTTTTTGTAGCTTTGCGTGAATTTCAGAATTTCTTGACAACATCCCTGCAACGTAGCTTCCATTGCAAAAGGCTTCATCGTAAGACTGTAATGTCAAGGCATAACACTTCACCCTGCTGGCTTTCCATAAGTCACGTAGTGTACGAGGACAACGGTTTCCCAGCACCCATTTCAACAGAGTGAACAAACAGAAACCCATAAGTGTTGAATCTGACAACTAGACCTATATAATTCGTTACAGAATAGCATGAATACCCGTTTCATATTCCAGCAGCTTAAGGTATGCAGGGAAGCAACTTGGGTATACATATACCAACCAGTTTCAGCATTGCTTCAAATTGAAAGAGAAAAACCGAAGCATTTACGATCAAGTTGCTTTAAGAACTTCTCTCTGGTATTCACGAAAATTACAATTTTCACAAGTACCCTAACAGTGTGGACTCATATTTACGTGTCCCAGTCTTCTTGAAGTTATTAATACGACATTCCACATGCAATCCAGTTTATATGTATGGATGATATTTTGGTTTATAAAAATACACAAGTAACATTTTTTTTTCCCTTAAAGTTTGAATTAGTGATAAGAACGAATTGCTTTAACCTAGGTATTCACTATAGAAAATAAACCGGTCTGAACTAGTTATAATCGGAATCAGCTGTTACTGCGTTATAAGAGGGACAGTCAATCTTTTTTTTTAGTTCCGATAACTTATGAAAGATTTGTTTCGTTTTTATTAAGCACGAAGATACATAATGGGCTATCTATACCGTGCCCACCACAAGTATCAAAACCTGGTTTTCAGCAGCGTGAGCTCCTCCAACTGAGCCACTGGGGGCACCTGAACAAGCATGTCTACAAACTTATAGAAACTGCTTGCTGATACATCGGGTAATGGTATCGAGGGCTCACTTTCGGGGAACAAAATGGACTTCCTGAACTAATTTGGACGCAATTTGATTAAAAATTTAGGAAATTTCTCGTCAGGCAAAGAGAACGTGACAGGAAGTTACAATTAAAATATTTCCAGTTCCGGTTCATTTGTTCTGGGCCGTTTACTGTAAAAGACAAGTCGTAGAGGATGAGGATAACGAAAAAAAATACTAAAACATGTCGTTAAAATTAAGAACCACTGTTTAAATATTCTAATTCATTACTATAACCAAAGGGCGTATCTAAAACACCCCTTCACTTCATTATTAAAACCTGATATAAAATATACTGAAATTCGTACACTTTCATGTCTGTCCAGGTTAGCCAACAGAGTGAACCTAAGCACAGAGATGCACAATGGGCTGTTTGTACTCTCCCCCTCCCCCCGCAGTGATCGAAATGTATCTTTTAGAAGTATAGGTTCTCAAACATAGCGCTAAGCCCCTAGAGACTACTATTCGATTAGAATTGAAAATTAGGCTTACCTCTCAGCCACTAGGGGGCCATACGGTTTCAAAATAGAAATGCACAACGCAGTTTATTGAATTTGGATGATAACGTTATAACATATATATATATATCTATTAATGTTTGTTAGCAACTGGATGATAACAGCTTGCCCACTAATTTAATTTTTTTTCCATCATCTAATATCATTTGTTTGTTTCACGAGAGGGGGGAACCCCGCCTACCCTCACTTAGTAACCTCTTGAGTATTATATAACAGTTACATTTATTATTACTCATACATTGTTCGCACGGAACATGCCAACTAGTTATAGAAACTGAAGTTTTAAAGGTTAGTTTTGACAACGCTCTATAAAAACCTTTCGATCAAGTTTTACAAATAAAACGGTTTTTAACCTAAACCAACGTTACTCTCGTGTCTGTCGATTAGCGGAAAATAAGTTTTAGAACTTTTAAATGCGAGTTAAAGTCAAACCCTCAAAGAACTATGATTAAACTAACTAGTTTTGTTATTTTTTACGCTCTTTGGCGTTACCATAAACACACACACACACACACACACATATATATATATTATTGATTGCATCAAAATAATTTTTTTTATAGAGTTGTTTGTTTAGTTTAGTTGTAATTAAGCACAAAGCTACATAATGGGCTATCTGTGCTCTGCCCACCACGGGTATCGAAACCCCGATTCTAGCGTTGTAAGTCCGCAGACGTACCGCTGTGCCACTGGGGGGCATTTTTTTATATATATAGAGAAGCAAAGAAAACATACAAGAGAAACGAAAGTGTTCGAACGTTTGTTTCTTGTTCTGCGCAAGGTCTATTAGCTTACTGCTGATTCACCAGGGGGCAGTGTTGGAACGATTCATTACAAGTTGGTAACGCTTTGCCAGTTTTAGAGCTGCCAATCTGTCAACTTGATTCTCAGAGAAACAAAACTTTTGTAGCTTAAAGCCACGGACGCTAGCCTTCACAAGTGACTAAACACATTAAGAACTTATTAGAATACCCCCATTCTCTAGTACTCGATGCTTACCAGTGTAACGGATATTACCCCTATCCCAAAACCCTTAAAACTGCGAAGGATCATTTCCAAACGTATCCCATAATGCCTCAAATGAAGAACATCGTTTTAAGCCTAACGCCCTTGGTTGTTAAGAACAGAATTCTTGAGTCTTGGAGTAACAAGCGCAACATTTGCTTCATAGTCACTCTTGTACTAAGTATTGTCGTAGTAACAACAGGTGAGACCCCTGTAAGGATTATGGGAAGGACTGCTGGTGATCGTTGTGGTCATAAAGGACACACGTTGCTATGTTACCGATCTTGTTATGGAACAGCAGATGGAGATGCTCTGAAGACGCCAAGCCTGTCATAGGTTGTTTTCGAAGAAAGCCACATTGGGTTATCTGATGTGTACACCGCGGGGAATCGAACTCTTGATTTTAGCCTTGTGAGTCTGTATATACGTCACAGGAACTTGGTAAATTCTTTATCTTGTAACGTTTTCTTCTAAACAGAATATGTTTTAAAATTGATTATTATTTTAAAAAATGTACTTGGGGTGTTTTTCATTCGTTACACCACATTTTACGAGAATTTTAGTGACCTAATGTACGAAAAGCTTCGGCCAACAAT
>NW_013743033.1:0-3795 GCF_000517525.1 Limulus polyphemus
CGATTAGCGTCTGGTGAAAAACTTCAGCAGATATTTCTTTTGCAACATCTCAACCAACAATTGGCCCAGTTATCAATGCTATTTTCAAGTTTTGAACGACTCGACTTTCAAGATGTACGTATCTACACGAGCCGATGTTTCCATTTATGAACGTTATATTTTAAGATCTGTGAAAGAACTCAGCTAACAGATGTTTCCGTATATCAAAGCTATCTTCAAGTTTTGTACAACGAAAATCCATTTCAAGGATTATTACTTCTTTTGAATTTTGCGCAAAGCTACACGAGGGCTATCTGCGCTAGCCGTCCCTAACTTAGTAGTGTAAGACTAGAGGGAAGGCAGTTAGGTATTTTTTAAATGAAAATCGAAGTCATAAACGTTGCCTCGTAACAAAACGACAGGAAATAACCTAATAATCATTTACCTTTTCAACATTATATATTTGCACTGAAAATTACTATGCAATTAAAGTTATTGTTGTTTTGTAATGTTTAAACAAAATAAGGTCGAACAGTATATTGAAAGTGCGTAGCTTTGGGCTTAACAACAAACAAACAATCCTGGTTTCATATGTGCTTTGGGAAGTAATGTGTTTAGTATACGTGTCAAATATGTTTCTTTGTTTGTTTTGAATTTCGCACAAAGCTACACGAGGGCTATCTGCGCTAGCCGTCCCTAATTTAGCAGTGTAAGACTAGAGGGAAGGCAGCTAGTTAACACCACCCACCGACAACTCTTGTGCTACTCTTTTACCAATGAATAGTGGGATTGACCGTCACATTATAACGCCCCCACGGCTGAACGGGCGAGCATGTTTGGTGTGACGGGGATTCGAACCCTCGACCCTCAGATTGCGAGTCGAGCTCCCTAACCATCTGGCCATGCTGGGCCACGTGTAATATATAAAACATACAATTGATACTTAGAGAGCTTGCGAGTAAAGTCTAGTAACATCAAAAGAGTTACAAATCTTTCTAACATTTATATTTTGATCACCTTTGCCTTAGCGATTGTTAAATGACTAACTTAATTATTTTTGTTCGCATCTAAATTATTTGTTTGTTTTGTTTTAGAAAGTAAAAGCAGATAGTACCCATCGCCAACTCTTAGGCTACGTGTGTCTGACAGAATAGTGCGATTCGACCGTCACTCTTATAGACCATAGAGCACCCAGGATCCCAAAGTACGGAGGACATTTTTGCGGTAATGGGTTGCGAACCATATCATAGTCTGGTCACGCTAAAAACTAAGCCTAATGTATTAAAAAAACGCAGTTGTTTTTTTAACCAGAGTCGTTTTTAACATATCAAGATATCGAAGGTTTTAGTGATATATATTTTTGAAATACCTAGATGAACTTAATCATTTGACGAAAATTAAGTGGAGCAAATACTGAAAAACAATCTGACCTATGCGAGAATATACTATGTTCTTCTTTTAACATTGACCTTCATAGTCTCATTTGGAAAATTATCCATGTTATTTTATAGAAAATAGTAAATACAAATTTTTTGTTTAGAGAGAGGAATAAATGTTTCCGCCAGATGTGTGTTACATGTAAATTTAACTTAAATATATTCACAGTAAATGATTGTAGGAAACACTTGCATATGTTAACGTTTGTATGATAAAGATATTAGTATAGGTGTTTGTATTTATTTATTTATGTAAGATGAAGATTTTCATGTGACATCTATTGCCAAGAACGTTTACTAGTATACACATATCAAGTTGTAAACCGCTTATCGCAGACTCCTCGAGTCTGTCAGTTATTTTGTAATATTTAAAACAATGGAACTTAACAGTGTTAAAGAAACATCTGTACAAAAAAGAGGGTATTATGGTAACGAAAATTTCTAAAAATATTAAATATAATATAATATCAAAGATTTGTTTGTTTGCTTCAGTATTTTCGCACAAAGCTAAACAAAGGATTATCCGCGGGTATCTCTCCCAGACAAAAACACCCGCCTCCTTTATAGTGTACTAACAGCCACAACGTACATAGCACATATTTTCTGCAACGGGTAGTGAATTACGAACCAACGTATTCACATTCAGAGCAGGTTAACCAATAGGTTAGACCCAACCCAGTTTTAAAATGCATTTAAAAAAAAAGGAATATGTATCATTTAGGCATGAAATTATGCATTAAAAAAAAACATCAACAAAAAAAATATCCGTCTTAGTCTGAAGCAGACCTAAAGAAATTTTCTTCAAATATCTTACAGACACTTACTGTATATAATTTGTGACACATATTTAAAGTCGCGACATTAGAAATACGTGAAAAATGTGCTTAAGATACAGAGCTCAAATTTTAATTTTATATTGGACATAAAGACTGGTGCCAACAGAACATTACTTGACTATATTGGACTGCGCTAAACGTTTTAAGCTCGATCGGCAGCAAATCCCCCACAGAGAACTGAAAATTAAATTAAAAAAAAAGAAGAGAGAAACAGATGTAATCTAGTTCCACTTGCTAAGAGCATTTTCTCTCCGCCGCAAAGATGAAGATTAAAAGGTAATAGAATTCATCATATGAAATGCATTTACAGGCGAGGGAATCACTTCTGTGATGTTTAACACAATTTAAGTTGTGTTTTACATCGTAAAAACGTCAAAAGAATAATACCAAAAACAAAAGCAAAAAAAATAATAAAATGTGCAATTATTTCAATAGCAAACATTTTCATTACTGCTAATTCCATGCATGATGCAGCGATCTTTTGAAGTTTAATTATTCCTGCTATAAATGCATGCAGGACTATAGTTTTGGTCACGACATAGTTGCTATAGCTATTGCATATTCTTTGTCAATAGCATTGTAAATACTATATTGTTAATGTAGTCACTGTATACACTATGGTATAGTAGCAAAGGCTATTCAGTACTTACTGATGTAATTTCCTATGTCACTCAAGTTGTTTATTCTACATACTTAAATGTAGTTGTCGTTTGTAACATTTTTCTAAGATATATATACCTAATATCAGGGTAGGTCACTTTTAGTCGCGGTACATGTAGTAGCCTGGGACAGAGTGTCATAAACTTTATAAGATACGGAAATTAATTGCACCCCAGAGATTTTTAGAGAGCTTAAGATGCCCACGATTCCTTGTTCGATTGCAGTCCATTCTTTGAAGATTATGGTCTACAGTTCATTCATATATTTGGACAGAGAATTACACTGGTTAATGCAACGTTCAAATTCATACCAAAGGCTCTCAGTCAGATTTAAAAATTAGTTTATATAATTTCCTTTGTATGGTGTGGTTGGATATGGTCGAATTCTGCCAGTTCAAGGAATTGACCAGTTCGGACACTGTCTGATATATGGTGTAACTTACAACCCCTTCAGTCAATTTTTCTTACCTTAGACAGTCACCATTAGAAAATGACCATAATTCTCATACTGACAGATACATTTCCTTTCGATGTCTGCTGTTGATAGACTCTAATGACAGATGTGTTTAAACATTTCGTCAAAGAAACGAAACTTTGATAACCAGCATCTACTAGATCCTGCCTTTTGGAAGTTACAAGGATCTTTTCTCTTACTCGTTAACTTGCAGACTAAGTACGGAGAGATACATCCCCTCACTTGTAGTGATCGAGCAATTGCCTGTGATATTACTTTATCGTTATTCTTTGTATATGAACAGTGCAAATAAAGTGAATGTCAGATAACTTGTGTAAAGCTCCTAATAAAGTGGTCAATTAGTGCACAATAGTGCAGTTAAGCTAAAATATGAACTTATATGTAATTTAAAATCAGGGTCAATTACTAGC
>NW_013743034.1:0-3795 GCF_000517525.1 Limulus polyphemus
ATTATAGTTTTAGCAAAAAATTTTAAACACAAGTGCCGGTAGTGGATATATAAACAGAACTTATTTGAGATCCTCAATAACAGAGAACTACTTAATTGACCTTTCTATTATACCGAGCAAGCATATGCATCATTGTCTTTGAAGGAAATAACTCGAGATTTCGCTTCATTAGAAGCCCAAAAAGTGAAGTTTAAGTGCAAATTGTATCATTTCTTGTTTGTTTGTTTTTATGTATAAGTGTTGATCTCTAAATCTTTAAATGTTTGATTGCTAATGGAAATTTCAAACTTGTTTTGAACATAATAAATAGTATACTGTGTATAATAAATAATGTATTATGCATGTTAAATAGTACTTTATATTTTTAGTGCCACGTTATTCAGTTAGACTCAGCCTACGCAAATCCAACATAATATTTTCATATTTTGCCTAGAGCAACAAAGAACCTAACGCCAAGGTTGATTGTAAAAGGAATGTCACTTGTTAGTCACGCGGTATAATTACTTCCACTTCCCAATTATTTCATAATTAAATGTGCCAAAATCAGACATTTCTAAGTCATTTTTTTAGTTTAATATATTACTATCTTTATATCAAAAGGAAATGGTAATTTTAACTCCATATGTATGGTTGGTGTCCATCAGTCAACAATAATTTGTGATGTTTGATTTTATAACATAAATTCTACAAATGTAATAATGAATACAGTATATTAATAGTACAAATGTTGATGATGAATTACGTCTATGTTGTGGAAACCTTAACCTTTATGATTAATGCACAACAAAACAACAATAACACTAAAAATAGGAAATATGAAACAATGTTTTGAATATCTTATGTAATAAATATATGATACTTCTGTTAATTTTGCACATGTAAAACTTTTAAGCTGATTGAATAAACTCGGTACAAACTAATTTAAACAGGTCAAGGAAAGTTTTAAGCCAGTCTTGCTGTTGAAATCCTTTCATTATATTAAATGCTATAACAGTAAGAGTAAGTCCTTTGGTATCAATATTCCAGCTGCTGTTTTGTTGATGCTATTAAGATGCAACTTAAAGACGTTGAGAAACATCTAGTAAAAAAACGACTAGCTAATCTGATCTTATTAGTTAAATATTGAATAACTTGTCTCATAAGGAAGCACATTTTATACAAGTATTAGGAAAAAATTGACATTAAATATAAAAGCTATGTAGGGCTGGCTACTGAACTTGAAAAAAAAAGGAACCAAACATGACAGGGAAGGACGTGAATATATATCACTTGATCCGGCTAATGAGCACATAACAGGCTAAGCCATCTCGACTTTACATGGAGGATAAGATCCCTATAGTACTGGCTTCTCACTTTGTGTATCAAAAGCTTCGTGTTTGAATAAAAGCTCAGCTTCCATCATCACATTTTTCCTTTAGTTAACTTTAGAATACTACTTTTATGACTATATTACAATAGAATAATATTTTACGATTGGAAATTCTGGTTCTATTTGTTTTGCCAGTGAAAATTCCTGTAATATAGGGATTTTATTATCCATGTAAAGTCGAGACGGCTTAGTCTGTTCTGTGATCATTAGCAAGAGCAAGTGGTATGTCGACTTACATCCCTATCTTGTTTGGTTCCTTTTCTCAAGTTCAATAGTCAGTACTACAAAGCTTTTTTATTTAGCAATAAAGTTTTCCTAATATTGTTTATTTACTTATTTATATAAGATGGCGTACGTGGGTTACTAAGTTATAGAATGTATTCTAAAGCTTTACAAATGTTGCATAGAATAATAATAAAATAGTAAAGACTGTTTAGTTCTATCAAATGATGATAAAATCATAGTTACTGCTAGAACTAGGTAGTTGCTAGGACTGTTTAAGAAAGATTTTGATGAACTAAAATAAGAAATCTCGGTTTTGATATTCGCCGGTTTTCGACTTTGGGACGCTCTGGATAGCTAAAAAGCGGCATATACACTGGAGGTAGAGTGACTGTGTCAGGTAGCTCTTCATATCTAGCTTCTGACGACTTGTAGAGGAGAAAATCCAGATGACTTTTGTATTGCCATATTTACATAGAGAGTGCTAGCGCACTCTCCAACAATACGCCAAGTATTTCTTATCCTGCTAAACCTATGAATGTTTAGATTTGGACTGGAAACATCTCTAGGCTTTTTCTATGGTAGAATACACTGCTTTTACTAAAAATCTAGTGGTTATGGTGCTCGACTCTCAATCTGCGAGTCGTGGGTTCGAATTCCGGTCCCACCAAACATACTCGCCCTTTCAGCTGTGGGGGCGTTATAATGTGGTGGTTAATCCCACTATTTGTTGGTAAAAGAGTAGCTCAAGATTGGTAGTGGGTGGTGTTGATTAGCTACCTTCCCTCTAGTCTATCACTGTTAAATTAGGAACGGCTAGTGCAGACAGCCCTTGTGTAGCTTTGCACGAAATTCAAAACAAACCAGATAATACTAAAAACCTGTACAGGGTTAGAAAAGAATGATGTGAATGAGATTATCATCAGTGTTATTACGATTTGAATATTATACAAACTAACCACTGAAGTCAAGTTTTAATCATCTCTTATATATATATTAGGTTAATTCTAAAATAACATTTTGTTAAGCTAATACTAAGCAATTGAATCACAAAAACACTATGATGTTTTCGAATTAACAACGAATGCCATCTGTTAAATAGCAGAGAAATGCTAAAAACCAATACGGGTCGTCGAAACAAGCAGGTCTACGCAGGATGAGATAAAACAAACATCATAATTTTGGCACCATAACCAATATGCTAATAATGGTATAATTACGCCAAGTTGTTATAATATATACTTGCCAGTTGTCATATCAGATATTTCAATGATATCGTCGCACAAATACAGTATACTATGAAGTATTAGATAATGGCTACAATTTGTAAAGTATAATATTTTTAAAACTTTGCAATATTAACAACCCAGCTGTTATTTCTTACATACTTTAATGACAAATTCTGTGATGCGTGTATCTATATAAATATAATAGTGTTGTCTGTTGATGTAACTGTTTCGCAGAGTGTGGATGGATCTTCACCAAAATTGGTAAAGAGGTTCACTAATTCCATGCGGGGGTACTTACAAAATTTCAGTTTTTCAATTTGCGTTTTGCGGTTTTTATGGGTGTTTTGGCATCTTTTACCATTACTTCGCCTCCGCCCCAAGATGGATCTTCACCAAATTTGGTGTGGAGGTTTTTTGGGTCCATGCGGAGATACATGCAAAGTTGCGGTTTCACATTTTGTGTTTTGCAGTTTTTATGGACGATTTTAGTTTTTTTACAATTACGTATAAGGGAAGCAACTTTTTATGTTACGTATTGAGAATTTGAAAAAATCCAAAGCCTCTTCAAATAATTTAACTTTTAATAGTTGAACTGTACTCTGGATTTAGTGTCTAGAAACATGTCGATAGTTTATTTAATTTACGCTATTTCCCACCGTTTTTGTCTTTGACACAAATACGTTTTAATATATATATATACAATACTATAATTTACAATAGCAACTTTTATGATTAATTACTACAAACAAAGTTTCATAAACAAAAATTTCACCAACTTACAAATAGCCTAAAATCGTCTTCCTAGTTCAAAATCTCCTTGATATCCAGCGAGTTAACTTGAAGTCGATGTACATACAATTTGGCGGGAAGCTAGCTAGCTTTGACAGGCACAAAATTGTTGGATCGTTGAAGTAAGATAATATTTTCATAAAATCACATGTCCGATGAGAAATCAGTAATATTGTTGGAAAGATA
>NW_013743035.1:0-3784 GCF_000517525.1 Limulus polyphemus
CTTCCTAATGTAATTTTCCAAGATATTAAAGATCATAATGCAAAAAAACTAAATTTATTGAAAGTAATAGGCTTTATGTTTCTTAAACTACCTGCATATGTCAAAGTATTTATGAATATTCGAAAATATTCGTCGACTAGTTTTATTGTTGGAATGAAATATAGCAAGACTTGCATTTCGGGTTATACGACCCTCCTGGTAAAAAAAAAAAATCCAGGGGAAGCACCTTGGATACATAAGATTATGAGGAAAATAGATTACAGGTATCAGTGTGATCATGAGGTTTGTCATAACCAGCCCATTTTCTATATACCTGTGATATGTAGTCCACATATGTAGCAAGCCATAGTACTGAACAGTGATAGTGAGCCATAGTATGGTGCGAGAAAAAAATTAAATAAATAAACATGGCTTGGGCTAAAGGACAGTATATAATAAGGCAACACCCGCCACCAGATGGGATCCTGAAATATGATGTATATCAACTCAATAAGAGAAAAAATAATAAAATATCAACTTACACTAGACGTGTGTAAAATTGCCATAGGAGGTAGAGAATACCTGCATGAAGAAGACACAGCTAGGTTGTGCAGATAATGTGCGACAAATGTTTTGGGAGTTGTCCACATACCAGCTGAATGATCTCTTCCAAAGGACAGCAGTTTCAAGCAGCTAAAGACATAGTTAGATAACGAATTTGGTGCAAAGAAATATTACACAGACAGTGACCTTTCATTGACAAGTCAGAATATGCCAGTCATATGAGTTGACGAACCCAACCAGTGAGCATAATAGGTGATAGGTCATTGGAAACAGAGGAATTCCATGGAACTAATAGATAGGAAAGAAAACTACGAAAGGAGGCAGTATGAGCCATATAACATAGCAGAGAATGAACTGAACAAAGCAGTTGATCTGAACCTGAACAAGAGTACATGTGGGAAATGGAAGGTAAGGAAATAGGAGAAAAGCCTAAACAGTCTCCTCAGGCAGCCAATATCCTGGGAAGGAAGGCCCAATCTGGATAGAGGATAACATACGAGGAAGGGTAAAAGATGCAAGAAACATTAATGGTATAAATGTCAGAACAACAATGAATGCATGCCTGGAGAGGAAGGAAATAGGTCTTAAGAGAAAGATGATAAAAGAAACTCATTGAAATGGGTTCAAAGGGAGATCTAGACAGTGAAAGAAGGACAACATTGAGATCCCAATATGTTTGGTCAGGACTTAGTAATTCTGATAACATTATACAAATGATAATATTATCCATGATCACAATAAGTGGCATCCAGTGTATATACATTTTAAATAACCAAAACATCATAAATTACTATACTGATACCATAGAATTCCACTATAATTTATCAAGTGTAGTAACTAAGCTGTACTTTAGTCTAAAAAAATATAAAATTTCGAGCTCACTAAAGACTTACCATATCATTTGAAACCTTCTGTGAAACGAACAAAATGAACACAATAACACGTCAAAATAGCTGAAAAAACCACTAGGGAAACATTCTTATATAGAAGTGGGCAGAGATTCAGTACTGTGTTTGATTCAGTACATGAGCAATATCATAGCAAATAGAAAAGATAAGAGGTTCTTATTTTATATTCTAGCTTGTCAATATCGGTAATTTGATTTCCTAATTCGTACAAAACTGTAGATTTTGTAATTTGACATCACAAACATCTAATTTGAACCAGTGCTGCATTCAACGTACCAAGTGACACACAAAAATCGCTGTTTAACTGTGTTTTAAATTAAGAAATTCACTAATGTATAATACTAAAATCTGAATTATAATCTACAATATAATCCCAAATTTATTGACATAAATTCATAAAATAGTACTTCAATAAAATTTTGAAAGCAAGTCAACAAACGTGATGACATGACCTTTGACACGTGACCTGTCGCGATAAGGATAATGAGCAACATTTGAAACAGACAAACACTCATCAAATAACCAGGTAAAGAACTGGGAGAGGTGAGGAACAGAAGGACAGGATGGTTGAAAGTCATAATGAATGGAATGAAGATCTGAAGTAAGACCAATGTCTGTGGTACCTAGACAAGGAGGATGGGCAACTGGTATTGGCAAGGATAGATGTAACACAATGGATGAGTCCCTGAGCTGAGGCAAGGAATTGGACAAAAGCCACATCTGAATATGGAGTTTGGCAATGTTGGAATGAAATACCTCTGATTACGGTTGTTAGAGGAGTGGTTGGGACAGAGGTAAGGGCAGAGGCTATTGCTCCAGAGCAGAGGGAATAACATCTGAGCTGGCCAATATGAAGCAACCAGCAGAACATAACAAGGAGTGGTCTGGATAACGAAAATTACTCTGGAGAAAAGTCTGATCAGAGGGTAGGCATATCTGTTAAGACCCCTTCAATCTTGACTGAGAGCATCTACCCCCAGAGCTGAGGGGTGAGGAACTGGTGACCAGCAAGTGACAAACATCCATATGTAATGTTCCCTTTCAGCACAACATGTACTGCATGTCCTGCACTATTCTTCCACATCTTGCCTCATACCTATCCAGTAAAATCTCTGTCGTAGGTGACTCAACATCTTCTTAACTCCGAGACGTCCTCATGTTAATCTATCATGGGATTGATGCAGCACAACTTCCTGTAGCTTTTTGGTATAACTGTTTGCCAGGTCATCACTTTCTCATCTCTGGAGAAGAATACCATCTTGAAGCTTCAACTGGTCCCATTGTGCCCAATAGTTCTTTGTCACAGGGCTTAAGCTAGACACCTTCTCCCAAGCAGGGTGCAAAACACTTGCTTTTAGAAAATCAATTATTGGCTTCAAATCTTGGTCTTTTTCCTGCTCTGATTTAATATCTTTACCTGGTTCCACTTCACCGTCATCAACTCCTTCAGTCACTTTGACTTCAGCTTGATGGCACCTAGTTAGTTCAACCTCTCTTTTAACAGTTACCGGAACTTGGCCTTTGTTGTTCCCAAACGTCATTTTATCAAACTTAACTACACACTTCCTCGGTAGTAAGTAGTCCAACCCTAGTATGCACTGGTCTTCAATGTCAGCCAAGTATACTTTGTGTCTGCCCTTCATGCCCATGAGCTCAATAGTTACCCCACTGGTCCCCACAACCTTGCACAATGTCCTGTCACACTACAAAGCTTCTGTATGGCTTCTGGTACTCCATTGTGATCCAGCACCTTGATACACACAAGGGTTTGGTGAGATGCAGAATCTATGGCAAAGTTGCACTTTTGGCCATCCAGCTTTCCAGTCACGTAGATACTATGTGTGGTTGCCATTTTACACTTAGCTGTTGGGACTTTCATGATGGGGGTTGATGGGCATCCCTCAACACCAACCACTACTGGTTTCCCCGAGGCTGACTTATTGGTAGTATTCTTCATACACTGGTTTCTCATATGTCCTTGTTCTCCACAGTTCCAACAACCTTTCTGGGTAGCAGCCTTCCCTGTGTTGAAGTTGCCAGCATTGAGCTCTCTTGTGCCCAGGTTTGTTACAGAGCCAGCAAATTCCCTCAAATCTCTCTGAAAGCTGACATTTTCTGGCCTTAAATCCTGATGACTGTACCAACCTTGGTACCTCTGTGCTGGACTTAATGTAAGATTCAAATTCGAGAGCTCTAGCCATTGCATCCTGCATGGTAGAGGGGTGTGCTTGCTTCACTTGTATCTTAAGTTGTGGACAGTCCAAGGCATCTACGAACTCATCCCTCAGCAACAATTTTAGGAGATCGGGTGGTGCAGTTGGGTAGGCCTTGTG
>NW_013743036.1:0-3764 GCF_000517525.1 Limulus polyphemus
AGTTATAATAACAGAGCGAGTAATATAGTTTTCACTTCCATTGTTACCTTACAAAATTATAAGGGTAATTACTGGTTATTCGCTATGCTACAGGCCGTCTTTGATATTAGCATATTCCGGGCCGGGATTTTCTATAATAATATCCTTCATTGCAAAAGACCGTGGCATAGTTTTCGAGTTATGTCTGTCCTAAGTGGCACTGTACGATGGAATAGTAATTCGCAGTGAGCCAACTATATTGGAGTTAAACGTGTTGCTCGTTGCGCTAAGCCTACATCTGCGGCGACACATTATTCTATTAACAAACGGTGTGATTAAATCTCCGTGTATATATGAAGGAAGGGTCATTTCTTTAAGTATCGATCATGGTCATCTTAAAGACGTCACAATCTTTTATCGTATACAAGAAGATAAAAAAAGAAAGGAAAAAAATAAAATTTGTCTTAACACACGCCTTTCGTGTGTTTTCGTGGATATCCTGGATACGTTCTAAGTTCAGATATAGTTAATGAACATGAAGAAAAACGCATTGAAATTGTAATTTTTGAGACTTGATCTTTCACCTCCAACATTCGAAGTGGTCTAAAAGTTAGTTACCTCAAATCAGTGCACTAATTCTGTATCAAATTAGCATACGAGTACAAGCATCGTACAAAGACTGATAAACGCTAAACACGGGTTATCAGCATCCTCTAATACATAACTTATAGACTAGAGGAAAGGCACGCAGTCAAGAGCATCCGCCTCCAACTCTTTCAATAGTTGAATTTAACTGTCGTTCTTATAACGCACTCACGGCCCCAAAGTATGGTTTCTTTGTATTTAAGCACAAAGCTACACAATGGGCTATCTGTGCTCTGCCCACCACGGGTATCGAAACCCGGATTCTAGCGTTGTAAGTTCGCAGACATACCACTGTGCCACTGGGGGACACCCCCAAAGTATATAGCGCGATTTTGGAGGAATAGAACGTGAACCTGAATGATATAGAAGCAATACGTTTTGTTGCTGCAAATAAAACACTGTACAAACATCAGATGTTTAAGTATGGGGCAATTTTTTAAAATAACTCTGGACAAATGTAATACATCATAAACAATGAAAAATATTTTATGTTTGTCTTGTTTCAAATATATTTTGTGAAAATTCTTTTGCTTGCTCGTGTAGGAAAAGTTTTTGAAAGTCTGGTAAAATAAAAAATACTTTGCAACCGGGTTTCGATACCCGTGATGAGCAGAGCACGGATAGCCCATAGCTGCTTATGTTGATGAGGGTACAAGAGTGAAGTTGGTGCATCTGGATGATCATCTTTAATGTGACAAGATGCCACATAAAAGACTTATATGAGTGGAAAAATGGCTGGTTAACTGGATAGAATAGTGACTGTATGGAAAGAGGAAGTAAACAAGGAGTTGTTTCAAACGCAGTTCAATCAAACTGGATTAATGTCACAAGTAGGGTACCTCAGGGCTCAGTCTCAGGACCTTTGCTCTTTTTGATTTAAATCAATGTCATAGATGAAGGAATGGTCAATAAATTATTTAAATTTTACTGATCTTGGGTGTTGCTAGCTGTGAAAAGGATGCTGCTGATTTACAAAAGGATTTAGATCATTTAGTGAGTTGGGCAAATAAATGGCAGATAGGTTTTAATTATAATAAATGCAAGATAATGCATGTGGCTTATAATAATTTGAATTATAAGTATAATTTGGATGGGAATAACCTTAACAGTGTTATGAAAGAAAATGATCCCATGTTCTAGTTTATGAGTCTCTAAAGCCATCCAAATAGTGTGCTGTTGCTAGTGGTAGGACAAGTGGGATCTGAGGTTGTTTCTACAGAAATATTGAATACAAATCTAAATAAGTTATAATTTCAAAGTATAGGTCATTGGTTAGGTCATATTTGAAGTACCGTGCTCAGTCTTGGCTCTTTTCCTTAAGAAAGACACTTAACTGTTGGTAAGGGTTCAGAGGAGGGCTGCTGGGATATAAAGGTTGTCATACGAGGACAGTTTAAGAGGGGATCTGATTGAAGTAATGAAGGATGTTAAGGAAACTGATAGTCTTAATACATCATCATTTTCATTCTAAACAGTGAGAATAGTGGGACTACAGGGAACAAATATAAACGGGTAGGAGCCATCTTCAGCTAAGACAGCTTTATTTTTCTAACAGGGTGGGTTGCCTTCAAATATGGTATGTGCAGTTTATTTGCTGGAGTTTCAGGGAAGACTTGATAAATATTTGAACTATAAGGGCCAGTTTTGTGGGTTTTATCTTCATTTTAAATGTAGTTTATTGTATGGGAGGGCCTAGATGGATCAACAGGACCCTTGTTGTCCTTGAAGTATATCCACTCATAATTTCGTACAAGCTATATCGAATAAGTAATATTTGTTCTTATATATAACCCATCCACAAGTGAATACGTGATTGCCATCTTATTCTAAAAGGATGTTTACATCTAGTCACAAAAGGCAGAAATAAAGTACTTTAACAAAAACAATAAACACAAATGTAAAGATGTACTGACACTATTTACTTGAATGCGTACAATAAAAGTAAAGACAAAAAACGATAATGTGAAGATGTAATAAGAGTATTTACTTTAAGTTGTATCTACACGAATGTCAAGAGAAATTAACGGTAACCTAGAGACAGAGGATGATATAAACGTCACGCAACACCATGGTAATTCTAAGTCCCGCCTTGACGACGATGTTCTTAAGTCACGTATGCGTTTCAATAAGTGTCTTCTTTTTGTTACAATTATTGATGAGAATGGCATTAACTTTCGAAGAAGATGTGGAAGTTATCCTTCTGTGGCTTTTGCGTCAGGATATCAACGGGGCATATTTAGAACAGCTATTGTGGCAGGATATCAACGGGGCATATTTAGAACAGCTATTGTGGCAGGATATCAACGAGGCATATTTAGATAAGCTTTTCTGTCAGGATATCAACGGGGCATATTTAGAACAACTTTTGTGTCAGGATATCAACGGGCATATTTAGAACAGCTGGAGAAGCAGGACTTTGAAAAATATATCGTGGGGGTGGTGGGCAACTTTTACATCATTCTGTTTATGTATACTAATGACCAAAAAAAGATAAAATGTAAGGATATACACAAATATAAAGATAAACGTAAACCAATAATAAAGCGAAGATATACAGATACTATGTAAGTGAAAATAAAGAGTAATGTAAAATAAGCAATATTATGAAGATATGCTGATGATACTCATAAAGGTTACGCACAGCAACGTATAAATAAATAGATAATAATAATAATAGCAGGAACATATATAATAATATGATTATTGGTATTCATAATGCAAAGAATACTGGTATTAAGATATATAGTCAACGTAAATACAGCAGGAACGTTAATAATAATAATACATAACAACAAAAATTTTATTTATGAGCATGAAAAGAATCTGCAAAATTATTTAAAACAAAATGCTAAAAACAATAACTGACCACACAAGGGGATATCACAATGCTGCCAACGCACCATCGGGTCTGTGGTGTAGCACCAAGGTGTGGGCTCCTCTCCACCTGCATTCCGACAGAAGTTTTCCGAATTTAGTACTTCAGGAAACACCATCGGAGGCCGATGGTGCTGGTGAGGTTCCTTGAAGAGGAAAATCAAACGAAGTTGTTAAGAATTTCATGTTAACACCACCTAACTTCGGTGGAGCTAATATGGTTCCTGGTAAAGGAAGACCAAGCAATTAGATTAATCATTCCACCC
>NW_013743037.1:0-3321 GCF_000517525.1 Limulus polyphemus
TCATAATTGAAGCTAAAGCAAGCGACTTTAAGTATAATGAAGAAGTGCTAGTTGAGCCTATAGAAATAGAAGAAACAGGAGTTTATATAGCTGCTAGTGTTAGTAAAGTGTCTAGGAGGGACACAGTACCAGTAAAAGTATTAAATCTAAACAAAGGAAAAGTAATACTACCTAAGAACATAGTGGTAGGTAAGTCTAGCAGTAGAGAATAGTTAGCTGTGGTAGAACAACATAACCTTAATCATGTTAATAAACGAACGCGACAAAGTAAGATAGACTGGGATTCTATCTTAGGAAAAATAGAACGAAAACATAAGCAGAGTTTGATAAATTTGTTAGAAGAATATCGAGATATATTTGTAGGAGAAAACGATCCTAATGGATGTACAAACAAAGTTAAACATAAGATAGTATTAAACAATAATAAGCCTATAGCACAGAGACCGTATAGAGTACCCGAAAAACACAGGGTTGAGTTGAAAGAATGTGTAAAAGAGATGCTTGAACAAGGTGTAATAGAGGACAGTAGTAGTCCCTACGCATCTCCAGTTGTATTAGTTCCTAAAAAGGACAGAAAATTAAGGTTCTGTGTGGACTTTCGTAAAGTAAACGGAGTAACAGTCAAAGACGTTTACCCGTTACCGATTATCCAAGAAACTCTAGATAGGTTAGGTAAAAGTAAGTACTTTTCGTCTATGGATTTACAAAGTGGATATTGGCAAGTAGAAATAGAAGAAGATAAAACCGCCTTCGTATTACCTTCAGGTAAATACCAGTTTAACAGAATGCCTTTTGGCTTATGCAATGCCCCTTTAACATTTCAGAGATTAATGGATGTTGTATTGTCAGGCTTGCAAGATGCCGAATGTTTCTGTTATTTAGATGATGTTATAGTATTCGCTGCAAGTTTTGAAGAACACTTAGAAAGGTTAAGACATGTATTCGATAGATTAAGAAAAGCAAACTTAACGCTTAAACCAAGTAAATGCCAGTTTTTGAAAAATGAAGTAGAATAGTTAGGTCATATAGTGACCGCCGACGGTGTAAAACCAGACCCTAAAAAGTTAGAATCTGTAGAAATTACCCAGTACTTAAATCCGTAAAAGATATTCGTGCATTTTTGGGATTTGTAGGATTCTATAGAAGATTTATACCATATTTTGCTTTATTGGCAAAACCTTTAACTGAGTTAACTAAGAAAGAAACAAAATTTCAGTGGACAGATAAAAGACAGGATGCGTTCGAAAAACTGAGAGAAGCTTTACTAAAAGCACCAATCCTAAGCTACCCAGATTTTAGTAAAGAATTTATATTGAGCACAGATGCTTCAGGTTTCGCTATAGGTGCAGTATTATCGCAGTTAGACGAAAACGGTAAGGAACACCCTATAGCTTGTCAAAGTAGACAGTTAGGAAAAGCTGAAATAAATTACTCAGTTACAGAACAAGAGTGCTTGGCTGTGGTACATGGAATTAAAACTTTTCGTTATTATTTATATGGACGAAAGTTTACCATTATTACAGATCATGCGCCTCTAAAATGGTTAATGACACTAAAAGACCCTTCTTCTAGATTAGCTAGATGGGCTTTACTATTACAGGATTATGACTGAAATAATACATAGACCAGGTAAAAAACATTCTAACGTAGATGCTTTAAGTAGAATCAGAGTAAAAAATAACAGGACTGTAGAAAAACAAACAATCAATCAGCTAAAAGAAGTACAATCCGAACATGAAAATGAATTAGAAGTAATTTGGGACTTAGATCATATAATTAGTGAACAAAAGAAAGATCCAGAAATAAATGACTTACGCAGTAAAGTAACACAAGGAGATGAAACAGAATACATGTTAGATTCTGATATTTTATGTAGAAAAGGTAAGGACGGTAGGACTTTACAAATAGTCGTACCAGTGAAACTAAAAACAAAAGTCATGAAAACATATCATGACACACCTTTTGCAACACATTAGCTTTCGCTAAGACATATAGTAGAATAAGCAGAAGGTTTTTTTTTTTGGTCAAACACGCGGAAAGACATTAAAGAATACTGCGATTCTTGTCTAGAATGCCAGAGACGAAAAACTAGTCCCTATTTAAGAAATGCCCCCTTGCAAAGAATGCCGACTTTAACTACACCTTTTCAGCTAGTTGCTATGGATATATTAGGTCCCTTGCCTACATCCAATGCAGGAAACAAATACGTGTTAGTAGTCGCAGACTACCTAACTAGGTTTCTGGAGGCTGTATGCTTGCCTGATCAGAAAGCAGAAACGATAGCTAAAGCTTTCGTAAATCACATAGTAGCTAGACATGGTATACCCCAATATCTATTAACAGATAGAGCTAGTAACTTCATTTCTAAGTTAATGAAGGAAGTTTGTGAATTACTAGATGTAAATAAAATCGAAACCACAGCTTATCATCCAGCTGCTAATGGTTTAGTAGAAAGATTTAATAGAACTTTGTTAGATATGATCTCTCAATATTGTGAGAAGGATCAGAAAACTTGGGATGAGCAGATCCCCTTGTTATTGTTAGCCTATAGAAGTGCTGAGAACGAGTCAACTCAGGAAAGTCCATTCTTTCTATTGCATGGAAGAGATTTTATCTTACCAATGCAAGAGATATTGGCTCATAAGAAAAATAGTCATGCAATAGCTTATGACTATAAGGCAGAGTTACTACAGAGGATGTAAATAGCATTTGTATTAGCTAACAAACATCTAACTAAAGCTGTCGAAAGTAGAGAAAGGTAAGTAAGTAAAAAAGCACAAATCAGTGATATAAAGTTATGAGATAAAGTGTTATTATATACCCCAATAGTTAAAAAAGGAAATACTAAAAAGTTAGCAAAGTTATGGAAAGGTCCTTTTAGAGTTTTAAAACAAACTAGTCCAGTTAATTATGAAATTCAAGAAATATATGGAAGAACAAACAGTTAGTACATGCGAACAGGTTAAAGAAAGTAAAGGATTATAAGCCTTATCAATATTGTTACGTCTCCGTTTGTTAATTAACTTTCCGTAACTTCGTTCCGACGAAACTTTAGCGACACAAGTCCTTACTTAATAAAACTGGTTTATTCTTTCCGAATATAACTTTACGATACACTTATTTTCAACAATCGCTCTATAACAAACGCTATACGAACGTCAAAAATACTTCTGATCAACGAACGTCAACAATACTTCTGACTGCAGTTCAATTACTCACTATCTACACACACACATTACATTCCCTCGCGTCACGTTGTCCCCTCTTATATATATACCCGCCTACCCTATCTAGTAAATACTAGAGCATTCATGAAAAAAC
>NW_013743038.1:0-3917 GCF_000517525.1 Limulus polyphemus
GCATGTAAATACGCAAGTATGCAACGAACGTTCTTGAAAAAATTTCGAGAAGATCCGTCCAAATGGAACGAAGTACTGGTACAATACGCAAAACGTTCCATAACTCCTTTAAAACAAACAGTAGGAAGGTAAAACTCTGCATATTACTACGCAACGTACATACCAAATTTGGTGAAGAATCATCAATTTAGGACACCTGCTTTCTCTGTATCAAGGTATTATTTCATGAATATTAATTTTCTAAATGATAGTAACATAACATAATGTCTTGGGAAAACAATGAACACTTGGTTCATCTAGGCTGTCCCATCCTCTAAACTAAACTAAAATTATTTTTAAAAACCTCAAAGCCAGCCCTTATCATTCATAACGTAATCAAGCTTTCTCTTAAACTCAGTTAGATTTACTGCCTCCACATCATTTGAAGACAACCCGTTCCAAAGACCAACCACCCTATTAGTAAAATAAAACTGTCTTAGCTTAAGATGACTCTTACCCTGACATAATTTACTTTTATGTCTCCTAGTCCTATCATTCTCCCCATTAAGTATGAAAAATGAAGACGCATCAACATTCTTAATTCTTTTAACAATCTTAAACACCTAAATCAGATCCTTTCTAACTCTTCTTTTTTCAAGAGAAAACAATTTCAGAGATTTTAACCTTTCCTCGCTTGACAACCCCTTCATCCTAGTCACCTTCCTAGTAGCCCCTCTGAACCCTTTCCAACAATTCAATGTCCTTCTTAAAGTAAGGAGACCAAGACTGAACATAATACTCCAAATGTGGCCTAACCAGTGACCTATATAAAGCATATAATGCAAAATATCGGGTTTCGATACTCATGGTGGGCACAGCACTGACAGAATATTGTGTAGCTTTGTGCTTAGCAACAAACAAACAGAAACACCTTGTTACGTATCTGCTTGTTTGATAATTTCCGGTAGAAATTCTTTCCGAGGAACTTCATTGATACAAGTCCTTTCTTGATTAAAATTAAACCAGTTTATTCTTTCTCGATACAACTGGGATGGGTGCTCCTTGCCATGCAACAAGGTAAAACATGCCCATCTCAAGTTGAAGAATATAGCATGGTGCATGTAACATATGGTATTTTTGTGATCAATTCCAAGTGCTGAAAGGTGTACTGTATCATTGTTATCAACCAGCAAGCAGTGCTTCTGAACCACTCTTACATTTAATGGTCCCCACAAGGTACAGTGTGTGCCACCTAGAAAAGAAGTTGAACAAAACAGAGTAAACACCACCAGGGAATAGTTGGTTCACTCCCAGAGATGAAAAGAGATCACCTGTTTATACTCATGATCATTAACTACTTCACAAAGTAGGACAAGGCTTATCCATTGGTTGATACACCCACACAGTCCATGGCTGATATGTTGGCAGGGTACTGTATAACCTGGTTTAACTATGATATTTTACAGAAATGCCACCAACGACCCCCTAATCAATATGATTAGGACTGAATTTAATCATCAGTAATTAGGACGACCATTAGGTTGAGTACCAGATGACTGGAAGAAAGTGACAGTCCTTACTTTTCAAGTCATGTTCATCATACAGTGTATATGCTACATTATGTGATTTCTACTTGATTACTATGAAGCTAAGATGGCTGGTGCCAATAGGTATATCACCAATTTGCTTGACTGGAGATGATAGCTATGAGTCCGAAGAAACTCAGCTGAAAAGGTGTTCTAACTTTTCTCGTTTCCCTTTTGAGTGGTATTGTAAGGTACAGTATATGCACTATAGTTATGAAAAATACTAAGTCAATTAGAACAGTTGGTTGATTGATGGGACTGAACGGGATTTATGGCCCTTGCTTTCTGAGCTACTGGGTGATTCGTTTTAGACAAAAACGTCAGAGATATTTTTATAGGGAATCATTCACTTAGCTTAGAAGAGTAGTGACAGCTGCATGGAACCAGTTAATCTTTGTTATCTGTACACTTATATGGCGTGAAACTTCTCTATATGCAGTGAAAGAGTTGTCTAAAGCATGGGTTGATATTTACTATAGTAACAGCATCAATAACTATTTTTGACTTATGAGAAGTTTAGATGAAAAATCTTAGTTCAGTTAAACTTGTTCAGTGATTATTTATTTTGTGGTGCCTGAAAAGAAAAATGCAGGGGTTTGAAGGCTCAAAGATGGAAGCACTTTACTAAATGATTGCTACTAACAGTAACTTTGAAAAATAACCCATATAGGTACATTACATGAAAACATTCATAAGTTTTGTTTAACACTCATGAATTAATTACGTAACACAAACAGTTATCAAGCCTCATATGAATGGGAACAAAAGATTTGATCTGGATGATAAGACTTTATGATATGAAATTAACTATGATTACTGACCAGAAAAGTGTTATTGGACATGATATTATTTATTAATAATCGTGAGATTTTTGTTTGTTTTGAATTTGGTGCTAAGATACATGGTAGCTATCGGTCCCTAATGTAGCAGTGATAGACAAGAGGGAAGGTAGCTACTCAAAACCATCCACCACCAACTCTTGGACGACTCTTTTACCAATGAATAGCATCGTTTTATAACACACCAACGGCTGAAAGGGCGAGCATGTTTGGCGAAGGAGATTCGAACCCGCCACCAACAGCTTGCGAGTCGAGCGCCCTAACCACCCAGCCATGTCAGGACTTAATCGTGAGAGAAAGTTTCAATTTTGACATTGAAATGTTCAGAAGGTAGTAGATTTTTTGGAAGGATAAGATTAATGGGGAGGTTCACACTATGTTCAACAGAAAACAGTTTTAATTATTTTTTTTTGATAGAGTAGTGCAAGACATATAAAATCAAATAGCAAGAGTACCTGCTAATCTCATAGAAATATTGCTTTAGCACATATTACTCATTGTCTCAGAAGGTAGTTTTTACAGGGAAGAAATGGTTATAACCAGTTAATTGTTACCCTCGTTCAACCTACACACTTATCTGATCTTTTATAATTCATTTACCTTGCATTTTCAATCTGGTATTTTATTACATTAGATATGATTCTTGACGTTTCTGGATGTTGCTCTTCAACTAGTTATAGTGTCATTTTAATGGATATTGAAGCTTTTGAATCTGTTTGAGCTGCCATAGAAGTATACATAACGTTAATGACATGGAGGAGTACTCTGAAGTACTAAAGACCACTTCAGAGATATTTTAGCCTGATTGCAGCTGACTTTGAGCCTATAGAGGAGGGTAATTTACTGGTAGGACTTCATCTGATGCTGAAATGAGTGATGGAACTTAAAGATGTAAAGAAAAGATTACTACAGTTGGGCAACTCCAGTTAAGGAACCTAAATGCCCAGGGAAAGTTTCTTGCACTGATATGAACATATTTGGAAGTCGTTCTTTTGGTGTTGATTACCAAGCTCAGCTTGTAACTACTAAGGGTTGGTAGCAATCATGAAAGTTTTACAAGACAAGAGGTCCCCCAGTGGGACAGTGGCAAGCATATATAGGTTTACAACACTAAAATCTGGGGTTTGATTCCCCGTAGTGAACACAGAAGATAGCCTAATGTGGCTTTAGTCTAAAAAGCAAACAAACAAGACAAGAGAAAAGAGAGATGCATGTTTTGAAACTATTGATTGATTGTAAGTATTTTTCTGACCGAAGTGATATGAATTATTGATTTAAAGCAACTCTTGTGAATATGTGTGCATATTTCACTGTGTTCTTTATTAAAAGTTCGACGTTATTAATATGTGCTCTTTTTTCATTAAATAATTTTTGTGTGCTATTTGCTGGGTGGTTATTTTAGTGTGTTTTAAGCGAATTTTAAATGTCTCATTTTGCTTGCAAATGTGACAAATGATTAATTTGAATTCCTGTCACACCAAATATGCTCGCCCTTTCAGCCGTGGGGCGTTAT
>NW_013743039.1:0-4109 GCF_000517525.1 Limulus polyphemus
CACATAATACATATATATGAAGTAAGTCTGAGATTGGTATCAGTACCATCATATAATACATATATATGAAGGTAAGTCTGAGATTGGTATCAGTAAAATCACATAATACGATACATTTCCTATGTTGAAATATTTTATTTCTTTATATCTTGCTTATATATCTTTAATCCCTGCCTATGTCTGATTTATCAATGGGTGATAAATAGGTTTCTTATGAAAAATGCTATAATAAACAGAACTGTAACTAGAACAGGACAGCACAAAGTGGTGAAGAGGGGTAAGATGACTGAAATGGTTTGCTATGACACTCACCATAAGGATGCAGATATAATAGTCTGCTTTGATGCTAAATCGCCTGGTTACAACTCTGATAATGAACAGCTAATTTATCTTTCTATTTACTTTGTAAAATTTAAGTATCTACTGTAAAAAAAATTACTGTTGGGATGGGAGTCAATCATTCTACAGACAGAAAAAATTCTGTATCACATCCATACAACTAGACAAAAGAAATGCTGAATTACCACCCAAAGCTGGACAAAACTTTAAAGTGAAGTATACTACATTCCAATACTGACTATTTGAAATAACATATACAGGTAAAAAAAACCTTAACTGGTACTGATTTATAAAATTATCTGTTGTGTCATTCCTTGAGATGGGCTTGCCTCTCCCCGGAGGGGACAGACACAGGACCAAAATAATACGAGTTTCTCACAGTAGGGATATGCAGCCTTTACCAGACTAAACTCCATAGTTGATGTTAAGTACATTCAAATCTTTAAAGTGGTGTTTGACTTTTTGTCACAAGTTAGTTGGAAATACAAATGTAATGTGTTTGGTTTTTGAAGGACCCATCTAAAACATTTCCAAAGGATTATGGGTGATTTTTAACATACCTGTTGACTAGAATGAATTTTGCATGTTAGTAATATTTTCTATACAATTTTTTACTTTTTTGAATTATTTATATATTAAATATTTTTCTTCATAATCTTTTTCTATATATATATATGTCAAACTAGCCTTTTTTTTTTACCACCCAGTGAAAATAATTTTTATTAAAGCATATTTAACAACAATCTTCGTCTACTGCTATGACTCAAGCTGTAAAGAATGTAAAATTTTTAATAGAAACACCAGAATAAAGTCTTTTTTTTATTGTCTAGTTTTGTAGTTTTAACTTTAGTATAATGAACAGGTAAGTTTCAATACTTAATATTGTTTTGTAATTAGTAAGTATTATCCTATCTAGATCAAAAATCATTAAGTTATTTGCTCACAGCTATAACTCCCCTCCCTAAAACAGATTCTAGTTACAGCACTGGGTTCTTCCAACCATTAATACTTTATTAGCTTTAGTAATTTACGGCATTTTCTTTACTGTTCATTTGCTGCACTAGTGATGTGGACCACTTTACTATTTGTTAACTGTTTTAGTGATGAGGGCCACTTTACTGTTTGTTAAGTGCTTTGGAGAATGAAGGCCACTTTGTCATTCTTTGTTAACTGCTTTACCAATGTGGGCAACTTTGTTATCCTTTTGTTAACTGCTTCAGTTATGTGGACTACTTTATTACTGTTTGTTTGCTGCTTTAGTGATGAGGACCACTTTATTACTATTTGTTAACTGCTTTAATTATGTGGACCACTTTATTACTGTTTGTTAACGGATTTAGTGATGTGGACTACTTTGTTACTGTTTGGTAGCTGATTCAGTGATGTGGGTCATTTTGTTAGTTTTTTTTTTTTTTTGCTGATTTATTTATGTGGGGCCATTTTGTTACTGTTTTGTTTTGCTGATTTACTGATGTGGACCACTTTGTTGCTGTTTGTTAGCTGATTTAATGATTTAGACCACTCTACTTTTTCTTAACTGCTTTTGTGATGTTGACCACATTGTTTGGTAGCTGATTTAGAGATATGTATAATTTTGTTACTGACTGGTAGCTGATTTAGTAATTTGGACCAATTTTTACTGTCTGGTTGCTGATTTATTGATATAGATCACTTTGTTACTGGTTGGTATGTAATTTAGTGATGTGAACCACTTTATTTATTTTGGTAGCTAATTTAATGGTATGGACCACTTTCTTACCATTTGGTTGTTGATTTCATAATGTGGACCCTGTTTGTTCTGTTTGATAGATAATTAGTGATGTGGGCCATTTTGTTATGTTTTGGTAGACGATTTAGTGATGTGGATCATTTTCTTACTGTTTGTAGATGATTTAGTGATGTGGACCACTTTATTACTGTTTTGTAGCTGATTTTGTAATATTGATCATTTTCTTACTGTTTGATAGATGATTTAGGTGATGTGGACCACTTTGTGACTGATTAGTGGATGATTTTGTGATATGGGCCACCTGGTTACTGTTTGGTAGCTGATTTAGTGATGTAGGCCACTTTCTTACTGTTTGGTAGCTGCTTTAGATGCCAGAGGATTTGAAGTTGGCTAATGTTACTCCTCTTTTCAAGAGAGTTGGTATAAATTTTCCCAGTAATTATAGGCCTATTAGTATTAACTCAGGTATGGGAAAAGTTTTGGAAAGTCTGATAAAAGATGCTTTATAAAGTCTTTTAACAAAGTTTAGAATTTTATTGGATGATCAACATGGTTTCACGAAGGGAAAATCTTGTCTTACAAATCTTTTGACAATCTTTGAAAAGGTTACTGCTTATGTAGATGAGGGTAAGATTGTAGATCTGGTGTACCTGGATTTTCAGAAAGCATTTGAGAAGGTGCCACATAAAAGGTTTATAAACAAAAAACATATCTCTGTAGGCTGTGGGGGATAAGTTAGCTCATTGGATAGAAGAGTGGCTGGATGGAAGAAAGCAGAGGGTTGTTACAAATGGAGTTCAGTCATACTGGATTAATGTCGCAAGTGGGGTTCCTCAGAGCTCAATCTTAGGACCTTTGCTCTTTTTTGATTTACATCAATGACATAGATGAAGGAGTGGTCAATAAATTATGTAAATTTGCTGATGACATTAAGGATTTGGGTGTTGCTAGGTATGAAGAGGATGCTGCTGATTTACAAAAGGATTTAGATCAATTAGTGAGTTGTGCAAATAAATGACAGATAGGTTTTAATTATAATAAATGCAAAATAATGCACGTGGGATATCGTAATTTGAATTATAAGTATAATTTGGATGGGAATAACAATAACAATGTTATAAAAGAAAAGGATCTTTGTAAAGTAGTTGATTAGTATCTTAAACCATCCAAGCAGTGTACAGTTGCTAGTGGTAGAGCAAATAGGATTTTAGATTGTATCTACAGAAATATTGAATACAAGTCTAAGGAAATTATAATTTTATTGTACATGTCACTGGTTAGGCCACATTGGAATATTGTGTTCAGTCTTGGGATACTTACCTTAGAAAGGACATTAAATTTCTCTGAATGAGGTGTTTAAGATTGTTAAGGGAATTGATAGTGTTGATGCATCATCTTTTTTTCATATTTAATGGTAAGAATGGTAGGACTAGGGGACACAAATATATATTTTGGCAGGGTAGGAGTCATCTTTAGCTAAGACAGTTTTATTTCTCTAATAGGGTAGTTGGCCTTTAGAATGGGCTGCCTTCGAATTTTATGGAGGCAGTAAATTTAAGTGAGTTTAAGAGAAAGCTCAATAACTTTGAGATTTTATTATTATTGTTTCAATAGTTTTAGTTTAATTTAGAGGATGTGACAGCCTAGATGGACCAATAGGTCCCTTGTTGTCCCTAAACATTATGTTAAGTATGTTACTGTTTGTTAGCTGCTTTAGTGATATGGACCACTTTGTTACTGTTTATAGCTGTTTTAGTGATGTGGACCACTTTGTTACTGTTTATAGCTGTTTTAGTGATGTGGACCACTTTGTTACTGTTTATAGCTGTTTTAGTGATGTGGATCACTTTGTTACTGTTTATAGCTGTTTTAGTGATGTGGACCACTTTGTTACTGTTTATAGCTGTTTTAGTGATGTGGACCACTTTGTTACTGTTTATAGCTGTTTTAGTGATGTGGACCACTTTGTTACTGTTTATAGCTGTTTAGTGATGTGGACCACTTTGTTACTGTTTATAGTTGTTTTAGTGATGTGGACCAC
>NW_013743040.1:0-4060 GCF_000517525.1 Limulus polyphemus
TGATAGTCAATCGCATTTTCGAACTACTTGTGTTTGTGCGACCGGTTTTCCCGACAATAATCTTACCACAAGCGCAAGGTATGTTATAAACAGCACCCCCACTCGGTTCTTTCTTATGTCGTGTCTCTGCTCTTATCATTAGAGTCCGTAGTATTACTTGCTACCTAAAAGTGGTTTTGTTTGGGGAAAAAATTCGTTTGAGGTTGTTTTTCTTAGTCGGTTCGTGGTATATACAAAAGAGAGACAGCAATTGGTATGAATTCATTGGTGCTTTTTCTTTTAGTCTTATTCGTTGGAAATTTCGGTTGATCGCTCGTTTAATGAAAGGCTCGGTATATTCATTGGTTGTAAACACACACGTTTAGGGTTTCGTAACTCTGTTTTTTTATTCTAATAAGTATCTCGAAATACTATTTTGTTTTTTTACTCTAGTATGCTAATAAACATCTCGAGATACTATCTTTTTTTTTTGCTCTACTTGTGTCAAATTTCTTATGATACCAGATTTCGTAATTCTTGAGTGATTAGAGTAATGGTTGGGGCACTCGATTCGCAGTCTCCGGGTTACGAATTCGAATCCCGTCAACGAGCATTCTCTTTCTGCCGTGGGGGCGCTATAATGTGACGGTCAATTCCACTATTCGTTAGTAAGGAGTAGTTCCGTAGTTGGTGGTGAATGGTGTTGATTACCTTCCCTCTATCTATCACTTCAGTCCCCCGCTGGGACAGCGGTAAGCTAGGGGTTTACAACGCTAAAATCAGGGGTTCGATTCCCCTCGGTGGAAACAGCAGATGGCTCAATGTGGCTTTGCTATAAGAAACACACTCTATCACTTCAAAATTATTAAGTTTCTGTCTGACGTCATTAACAAATTAGTACTAAAAATCAAATTTAGTGGAGTTGATGTTTCTAAAATGTTCTCATTGAAAATTTCCACAGAATTTATCTGAACTTCTCAACAATAGTAAAACAATGCTTAGTTAACATCCGCAGTTTCGTCTTTTCCTGAAAAATCTGTAGTTTAAGTAATTTCATCACAAAAGCTAGGTCTATCGTATTCCGTATTTAATGTTCGAAATTCAAAGTCAGTCAATTAAGTCTAAAGGCGACTGCAGTATAATAGTCGGAAGCTTGTTCTAATAAAAATAATTGTACATTATTTAATGTGCAGGAACCTGTGTTTATATGTTTTTTGTTATTACTAACCAACCACCTTATCACTCTCTTAAGTCGAGCTGTAACACTCTGGGGGATACAAAGTTCTTGTAATATTGTTAGAGTTCACAGAAGTACTGTTGTTAAATTAAGCTGTAACAGCCAGCGGGATACAAAATTATTGTAATATTGTTATAGTCCACACAAGTACTGTACTAAAATTGAGCTGTAACAGCAAGGGGGACACGAAATTATTGTAAATTGTTATAGTCCACACAAGTACTGTACTAAAATTGAGCTGTAACAGCAAGGGGGATACGAAATTATTGTAATACTATTAGAGTCCACACAAGTGCTGTACTAAAATTGAGCTGTAACAGCAAGGGGATACGAAATTATTATAATATTGTTAGAGTCCACACAAGTATTGTACTAAAATTGAGCTGTAACAGCAAGGGGGATACGATATTGTTGTAATATTGTTATAGTACACACAAGTACTGTACTAAAATCGAGCTGTAACAGCAAGTGGGATACGAAATTATTATAATATTGTTAGAGTCCACACAAGTATTGTACTAAAATTGAGCTGTAACAGCAAGAGGGATACGACATTATTGTAATATTGTTCGAGTTCACACAAACACTGTACTAAAATCGAGATGTAACAGCCAGGGGGATACGAACATGTATAAAAGTGTTATGAGTCTTAGGGAATGTCTACAAAGAAAGTGTATTAAAAATAAAGGATGTATTGTTATTATCGTAAACTTAGGGGAACAAACATTTTTTTTCAACTAAAACAACTACAGAAAGTATTTCACACTACATTTATTGAACGTTTCGCTTTACAGCTTTTTTGAAAGTGCTCTATATAAGTTCTCAAACTTAACCGACAGTATAGGGTAAGACTAGTTTAAGAATATTCTGATTGTTTGGTTTGTTTTGACTTTTGGCAAAACTACACAATTGCTATTTGCGCTAGCCGTATCTAATTTAGCAGTGACAGACTAGAGGGAAAGCAGCTAGTCAACACCACCCACCGCCAACTCTTGGGATACTCTTATACCAACGAACAGTGGGATTAATCGTCATACTATAACGCCCCTACGACTGAAAGGAGGAGCATGTTCTGTGACGGGGGTTCGAACCTGCGACCCTCAGATTACGAGTCGAGCGCTCTAATGATCAGGCCATGCGAATATTCTGATGATGTTAATGCAGCCTAAGACCAGTGCTCCCGAAGAAGCTGTATAGCGAAACGTCGAGTAAATATACAGACACATATATACTTTTTAGCTGAAGTCTTATAGTTGTTTTAATATTGTTTATTATGTCATTATTACTTCAGCTAACACTACAAACTAAAAAATATATATTTTAGATTATTTTCACAAGTAGCGAAAAATGACATAACTATTTTCTTAGTTTGCATTTTAGGCACTATTTCCTTACCACTAGTAATAAATTGGGCCAGTATGGCCAAGTGGTTAGGGCGCTCGACTCGCAATCTGAAGGTCACGGGTTCAAATCCCCATCCCACCAAATATGCTCGCCCTTTCAGCCGTGGGGGCGTTATAATGTGATGGTCAATCCCACTATTCGTTGGTAAAAGAGTAGCCCAAGAGTTGGCGGTGTGTGGTGATGACTAACTGCCTTCCCTCTAGTCTTTCACTGCTAAATTAGGGACGGCTAGTGCAGATAGCCCTCGTGTAGCTTTGCGCGAAATTCAAAACAACAAACAAACAGTAAGAAATTATTTTAATTTTGTTCGCAAACAAACTTGAACTGATGTTACAACTGCCAATCTGAGAAATAAGTCTAGAAATGTTTAATACAAGTTCATAAGACAGTATGGTAGAATTCAGTTAAGTCACTAGGTATAGTGTTTAGGCAAGATTATGTTGTTTTTACCAAGTCATGCTTCTTGTGTTTCTGACCTCCAGGTTATAATATATATAAAAATATTAATTTGAAACGTAAACTAAAATTGTACAAATATTGTTCCACACATTATAATTGACTAAAGAATTGCAATTTATATAACTGAAAAGCTTATAAATATATAAAGATCCCACTTTTATTTTCTTTCTTGCCGTGACTATTTCCAAAACCTATCACTAGATGGCAATGTAGTTCTGTAATTACGTTGTAGCTAAAAAAGATCAGTTTTCAAATGTACCCAGATGTACTACCAGAAAAAATAAAATAAAATCCAGCACGAATTCGAAGTGTATGCAAAGAACTTGCAAGTGACCTTTCAAAACTCAAATAATGGACGTCTGCCTGAAAAATGTCTGACTGCTGAGAGAATGTATAAAATACACCCTACAAGCTTCTGTTTGAAGATTTCAGGACTTGCGAACGAATGTGCCACCCAGTGGCTGATCGGGGATAAAAGAAGATATAGATTATTCGACAAGTTTTTAGAAAATCAAAGAAAATATACCCAACTAGTTTCTATCTAAAGAATTCCGAATTATTAAAGACTGTATAAAGTCTTAGAAAATGCACCTTACAATTTTCTACCTCAAGACCTGTGAACTTTTGAAATATTATATAAAGTCTTAGTAAATACACCATAGAAGTTTTTACCTGAAAGAAAAAAAAATAAAAAATAGGACTTCTGAAAAGATGAAATAAGTCTTACAGTCTTCTACGTCAAGAAGTTAGGCCATCTTGAACAATGTATAATGTGTTAAAAATACATACAAATAATTCATACAATCTTTCAGAAGTCCCGAGTTTTTCAGGTAGAATATTTTATATGTATTTTCTAAACTTTATACATTAGTTGAGAAATACAGAAATTGTCAGGTACAAAGTTGTATGGTGTATTTTCGAAGGTTTTTATGCTTTCAAATGTCTGGAGTAAATACACATTTTTACCTGAATAATTCGGGA
>NW_013743041.1:0-4661 GCF_000517525.1 Limulus polyphemus
ACGACTCTACATGTTTCGACGTTACAACGCCATCCTCAGGAGGCCATAGATAGGCCTAAATAAAATATTTTTAATTATGTACCAGTTTAACGTTGAATATTATTTATGATTTTAACTTCGAAGATACTCCAATCGATTTGACACACCAGCTGAATCACCGATTCGTCAGTTGATTCCTGCATCGACAGCGAAACATAATAAAAAGAAATAATAGTATCGTTATCTTCAATCAGAGTTATATATAACAAATAATTAGTTTTAATATTTCGTGAAACCAACGGCACAGTAAAGCTCAAAGATGTAGTGTTGAAGTTGAACAGACGTACAATGCATTACAAGATGCTTTCCCTAGCAAGTCTCAAATTAGATATGTCATTTCCGGTATAATACCAGGATGGTATAATACCCAGTATGATAAAGCCATAGTATAATCCATATAGATTTAATCATGTCATATTTTCATTTAATATTTAGTTAGGTTTTGTTTCCGTTTTTAGAAGTTGTGCAGAAATAACCCCAAACCACAGGTTTCTGTAATGATCCCCTGTTGACCATCCTAGGCTCAGTACTTAAAGATGCTGGGCTGGCTCGTGTGGCAGGTATTAATTTTGCTAACAACTTGATAAAATTCGGTCGAGTTTCTTACAGAAACATGGCTTGATTAATGTTAATTTTGATAACTATTTGATGCAAACTAGCGCGAATATCTGGTCGAAACATAACAGACAACTCGTTTTAACTATAACTATACTAGAAAGTAGTGACAGAGGTTTGTTGTTACTAAAACATCGCCCCCCCCATCAGTGGCACAGCGATATGTCTGCGGACTTACAACGCTAGAATCCGGTTTTCGATACCCGTGGTGGGCAGAGCACAGATAGCCCATTGTGTAGCTTTGTGCTTAATTACAAACAAACAAACTAAAACATCGTATTCCTACTCAATGTAAACACCAGGCTCTAAGTGAACATTGTATTTGTGTGTGTGTACTTAACAAGATATAGATTTCCTGTGGTTTTTCTACTTATTTCCCGGAAGCCCATTGACTTCTCTTTTTGTTTCCGTTTGAAACATCAACGTGAAGAACGAATAAACTGTGAAAGCATAAACAACAACAAAAGAAGATGGCCAGGTTTCAAGTTATATAGCATAACGGATTGGCTTGAATTTTGCGCAAAGTTACACGAGGGCTATCTGCGCTAGCCGTCTCTAATTTAGCAGTGTTTGTTTGTTTTGGAATTTCGCGCAAAGCTACACGAGGGCTATCTGCGCTAGCCGTCCCTAATTTAGCAGTGTAAGACTAGAGGGAAGGCAACTAGTTATCACCATCCACCGCAAACACTTGGGCTAATCCTCTACTGACGAATAATGGGATTGAATGTCACTTTATAATGCTCCCACGGTGCAACGGAGATACGAACCCTGACCCTCAAATCACGAATCGAGCGCCATAACCACTTTGCCATGCCATGTCATGCCAGCAGAATGGATAACATGAAGATGCTGTTAGTCCTTGTTAAGCCAAAAATTGCACTATGGGCTATTTATTCTGTGCCTAATGTAGAGGTGGACCCAAGAATTATAAGCCCTACAGCTAACCGAAGCCACCAAGGATATTTTTGCTTTACATTAATGTCTTTGTTGTTAAGCGAAAAGCTGTTCACTGTGCTTTGCCCACCATAGGAATTGAACCACAGGTTTAGCTGTGTGAACATATTGAAAGGAACTGCCCCCTGTGTAAACAGTCGTGCAGTCTTGGCCAAAATGTTAGCATACTGTTCTATTTTGATGTTATTGTCTACATGCATAGAGTAGTTATTGAGCAAATGATCGAGTAGTAACAGAAAAGGTAGCATATGATCGGACAAACATGTACAAGTTGATATTCTGGTTTGTATAAGTTTTTCGTCAAAACACACACACACCTGTTTTTTTTATAAAAGCACGTGCTTTTTGTATAATCTTTCTCGAAACAGATCAAAGCTTTTTTCAAACAATTTCTCTGTGTTTGGTGTAGAATCATGCCACGCCACGTGCCAGAAGTTATAAGTACTTGGTGTAGAGTCATGCCATGCCACGTGCCAGAAGTTATAGGTACTTGGTATAGAGTCATGCCACGCCACGTGCCAGAAGTTATAAGGTATCAACTTGATTGACTGTTCAGAAAGATTGTAAAGCAAACGGACATTGCCAGAACATTAGGATACCCCCAGCGTACTTGTATCCGGAATCCTTAAACGCTATTGGACTACAGGAAACGTTGTTCCAGGAAAGGCTTCTGGAACAACGCCGAAAAAAAATACTGCCTAAGATGACCGAGTTTTGATCATGTTAACATGTCAAGGTCGAAAGAAGTCTTGCAACACCTTACCACAGGTGTCAGGGTTTTAACAATATGTGTGGGATGAGGGTTCTTCTACAGTAGGTGTCTGTGACTTGTTGGCGATAAATTTGAACAATAAACGGACAGCACACAATCCACTTGTTTTAAAGTAATATATTCAAAACAAGTCAAATTGAACTTTGACGAAAGAAGACAATTTTTTAAAGTTCAGGATACAACTGTTGTAACCCATGGGGTAACATAAGTGAATTGTTCACTGATACTATTGTGATAAGAGCAGAAAAAAAATAATGTGTCTTGTCAATTGGATTATAAAGTAATTCAATCAGCCTAAGACAAGAAAAATATATTTATTTAGAATTTTAGATACAACTGTAATATCCATAGTGTAAAGAATTTTTGTTCATATGCTGTTTACATATTTTTTTGTTTTTTGTTTTCAGAGAAGCTTTAGACATAGAGATATTTGGTTGTATGTCTATAATTATATAGGCTACTAACTATTAATAGAATAACTTGTCTTATCTAAAGTCAACCGTAAACTTATAATTAATCATTATTGGTAACCGCAACTTGTTATTAGCTGCATTTAACAGGTTAAAATGTTTTGATAACACTGGCTTCACTTTGTTTGTAATTCAGTTGGTTTGTTTATCAACGGAAGACGGAAAGCTGTACAAGAGAAATGGAATAATGTCACTTCGTGTGAAAAACCAGGTGTTTCTGGTTTGTGTTACCAAAGGGAAACGTGGTGTTTCACATTTTATAAACTAACAGAGGTAAGTTAGAATTATTGGTGTTGGTATTTTACAATAACTCGTTAATGTTAGCCAAAATGTTTGCATATTTTGTAACAGATAAAATAATTATTATTAACAACATATAAGTAGAGGCGACCAAACGAGCGCAAGTCAAGTGAAGCGAAAGAAAAGTTCAGTCACAAAAAAGTTAGAAAAGTTAGCGGCTTGTGAGTGATCAGCTTTAACAGGTGATATTTTAAAGTGAGTTTCACAGCTTAATAGAGATAAGAAAAATAATTTGTATTGTCGAAGGGTGTTCTAAAATAACTAAACCCGTGTGTGTAAAGTCAGAACAGTATTCAAAAACCACAACACAATACGATCACAGTTAAATCACCTGATGACCCACTGGAGATGTAAACCCTGTGAATAATTGATTCCAATACGTTTTGGGAACAAAAAGACCGTCTCCTGGTAGATCAGTGGTAATATTCCAGACTTACAGCGCTAAAACTCGAGGTTCGATTATCCGCGATGGACAATGTGCATATAGCTAAATTGTTTAGCTTTGTACGACGAAACCAACAACAAAAGTTAGATTCCAGGAGCAGTATAGACATGTAAGACACTGTAATACCAATATATCTGCAATATAACCTATCGTGTTAAAAAAAAAAAGACCAGGAGACAAATTGGAATAACACTAAAATAATCTGTTATGAGAAAAATCAACATAAAAGAAACCTTCTGCTTACATCTAACTGATAATACATTCAGTCAACTTAGCATAGAAGTCATGAAAGCCTTGATGCCCCTCTTGGAAATATTCATATAGTTCAATACGTAAAAACTGATAGTTCTTGTACAAAGATGTTAAATGAAATAATAAAACGAAGATTGAAGATGGTGTAATTATTTACACCGAAACATGTAGTGTTTTAAGTTTCTTTTAATTTGTATATTTTTTATTTTTAACTTTACAAATAAATGTTTGTGCAAGTAAAAAAAAAGTTGATCTTCGTTTTATTCATAAAGTTATTCGATCCATCTCTTAATTGGGAATGGGTGGGGGCGAGATCCTAAATGAGTGAATATAACACTGATCCCTTTAACAAGAAATCCCAACAGAATCGAATCATAGCTATTACTGTCACACCAACAGTTTGTCTCAGGAACACCTTGATAATTGCAGTAGATTAGCAGCCGAAACGTACGATAGAAACTAACACGGAAGTCGGTAAAACCCAGACGAAAACTTACGAAATCAAACACCAAGTCAATCCAAGTTTCTAATGGGGAAGATCTCAAATAACGGAATAGTTTCTGCTATCCAATCGTTTACCTTCCTTGATAATAGCAGTAGATTAGTAGACGAAACGTTTTTTGTTTTAGTATAAAGTTACACAATGCGCTATATATGCTCTTTCCACCGCAGGAAAACCAATCCCGGATTTTAAAGTTATAAGTCCGTAAACTTAATGCTGACAATCCGGAGGATTATTAATCGTTATCTGGTAATAATACTAAAAAATGTTATTAGTAAAAATCATAAATAATATTCAACGTTAAACTGGTAC
>NW_013743042.1:0-4865 GCF_000517525.1 Limulus polyphemus
CAATTCTATCCAAGTAGGTAAAATAACATTAATTTCCTATACCCATTCGTAAGACAGTAAAAATGTTGTCCTATTTGTGTCCTTGGGTAACTCGGTGGAGGCGTATGGATAAACATTTAATCCTGGATTCTTTCAGTATCAGAAAGATTGAATACTTTTTAATTCACTGTATTGAGTAATTCAGACAATAGGAAAACAGGACTCTAAACCCACTATAGTTTCGAAGGAAAAAAAAACACAAAACTCATGACGCTACTCTTTCTTTCCACCAGTGAGGTGTGTTCTAGGCTAGTGTCCACCAAAGTGGGAGCCGCGGCCCCCCTGGGGGCCGTAAAGATTTTTCCGGGGGCCGCCAAAAAATGGGCCGAAAACAAAGATACTGAATTAATTTTAATTCTAAATAAACAATGAGCCGATAAAAGTTATGTTGAATTAATTAAGTGATACAGTATGTCAAAAGAAGATGTTATTGTTTTTACTACGGCATTGTTTTTTCAATCACCATGCTAAAGTTATAGGTTAGGGGGGCCTCAAACTTTGTTTTTCACATCAAGGGAACCTCAGACTAAAATAATGTGGGAATCACTAACCTAGAGGGTGGAACATTGTTATACCAAAGTTTTATTAAAGACTAATTAATGTGAAACGCTGACGGTGACATTCTAAGTCAGATTGAGTGATACTTTAAATTCTTCGAAAATGTATGGCGTACCATCAAACGACATAATAAAATAAAATATATATTAAATTAATTACATATGAAATGTTTTAGTTCGGTTGTAATTAAGCACAAAGCTACACAATGGGCTATCAGTGCAATGCCAACCACGGGTATCGAAATCCGGTTTTTTAGTGTCGTAAGTCTTCAGATTTACTGCTGAGCCTCCGAGGAGCAAAATGTTTAAATTGAATATAATCTTAAACTATTTTTTTTTATTCCTGTAAACTCCCAGTGGAGCATAGGGCCGAAACAACACCTCGCCAGCGGAAGGTGTTGTTGCAGTTACTTGTAGCAGGTTGGTTTTTACGGGGTGGAGTTGCTAGCCCCGCGCCCAACCCTCCCCCTTTCTTATCCTGGACTTGGGACCAGACAAAGGCTGAGGGTGGCATGTTCGGTGTGACAGGGATTCGAACCCGCGACCCTCAGATTACGGGCGCACTAACCACCTGGCCATGCCGGGCCTAATCTTAAACTAATACCACAGGAAAACGTTAGTTTATGAACGGGTGCAGTTATACATATTTTAATATTTACAACACCCTTCCGCGCCTTAATACTTAGAACACCCTCAAATATTTTAACATCTATAACACCTTTACATATTTTAATATTTATAGCGTCCACAAATATATTAATATTTAAAACAACATTATTTTAATATTTATAACACCTTTAAATACTTTACCAATTCATATACCCATATGGCACAACGGTATGTCTGTGGACTTACAACGCTAAAAACCGGGTTTCGATACCCGAGGTGGGCAGAATACAGATAGCCCATTGTCTAGCTTTCTGTTTATCTTTAAACAAATAAACCATTACTTATGCTAAAATATCACATTAAGTCATAAATATTGATTTCATCTGCTTTAAATTTCACATTGTATCTCATTCAAACATTGCTAAATTGTTAAACTCTTTTCTAAACCACCAAACGCTAGTGTTTGTTAGATAACAGAGAAAATAAAGCAGACGATGATGTAGTGATTCGAAAAACTTAACAAAATAGTCAAAAGCATTTAACCTTTTAAAAAGGGAAGTAAAAACCGATTTCAAGGTTGTGCAGTAAGTTTATTTAGATATTATTTTGCCCCCCCCCAAGGGCTCATCTATAACTCTGAAGGCTAATAACTCTAAAAATCGAGTTTCGATACCCGAGGTGAGCACAGATAGCCCATTGTGTAGCTTTGTGCTTAAAAATACACAAAATCATTGTACTTAAAAATAAAAAAGACAGAGAGGAGAAAATGGCCAATTTTGAAATGAAAAGTCGCGGCTTAGTCGTTAGAACGCCAGATTGTAAACCTGGGGGATCTTTTTTCGTGCGTCGTTTCGGCGAATTTCCGAAACAAACGATCCAAAAAACCAAATGTCGTACTTCATCTTTTGGAGACGATTCGCAGTCAAGCCAGTTTCGTACATGGTCTCTGTTCGCCATTAGGCTTAGAGGTTATGAATTTTATCAGTTTGACTCAGTGACATAAAACACTATTTACATATTTCAGGAAGCTGAAATTCATCTATATTTTATCAGATACATATCTGTTACCGGAGGTTGCACGATACAAAGTAACCCATATTCCGGATGTGGTGACTCCGCTTGAGCTGTGATGCGGATGCTGTAACAACGAGCTACCCGTCGGGGATGGGTTACTCGAAACAAACGTTAACATCTGTTTAAAACACACGTGCATGAAAGTTTGTAACGCATATACTTATTTATTTAGAAGTTTGGAACTGCTTTTGGAGGATGGCGAATGGGCTTTCTACCTATTTATATTTTAAGCCGAAAGATTCATAAATTATTGAAAACTTTGAATGTATTTACAGTTAATTATTGATAGAGAGGGGTTTCATTTATTACCCATTTCTTTGCGCGAAAAGTCTATGTTTATTTTGTAAAATGTTTAATACAAAGTGTTTTAAAAACGTCCAGCGGTGAGTTTACGGACTTGAAACGCTAAAATTCATGATTCGATTCCCCGCGGTGAACACAGCAGATAGCCCAATTTAGCTTTACAAATCTGACCAATTCGCACATCTTTAAAATAGGTGATTGGATTTTTTTTATAATTTTTTCTCGTTCAAAATTCAAGCTTATGTAACAAGCACATTTTTCAGCGAACAAACTAAATAAATATTTCACTTTCCAAAGTCTATCAAGCGATGTTATTTTTCTATTAGGATATTTTTTAAGTTGACATACAGATATATAAGACTTGTACAGACTTTTAAAAATAAAGAGTTATGAGTAGTAATAACGTCCAAAAAAAACAAAACGTTGTCATTTTAATTGTTATGGTGTTATTTATGGTCACTAGTTACTTCATGAATGGATTGTAATTGTTGACAGCAAAACATTTCTTAAAAATGATAATATAATACTTGGAAAATCTTTATTCTTTCAGTAATCTGTTTTGTGGAAAACGAGAATTTTATTTATTTCATTAAAATAGAATATATGTTCGAGTGGAGAATAATGTTAATGGACGTGTGAGGTATACTTATTTTCGAGATAATGCCATTATATGAATTATTGCCAGAATTCAAAATATATGTAAAAGTTTGTTTGTTTTGAATTTCGCGCAAAGCTACACGAGGGCTATCTGCGCTAGCCGTCCCTAATTTAGCAGTGTAAGACTAGAGGGAAGGCAGCTAGTCATCACCACCCACTGCCAACTCTTGGGCTACTCTTTTACCAACGAATAGTGGGATTGACCGTAACATTATAACGCCCCCACGGCTGAAAGGGCGAGAATGTTTGGTGTGACGGGGATTCGAACCCGCGACCCTCACATTGCGAATCGAGTGCCTTAACCACCTGGTCATGCCGGGCCCCAAATTCTGCACTGCAAGTTGTTGCTGGTGAACTACCATTACAGTTTCGTCGTGACTAGTTCTCAGGCTTTATTTATTTTATTCTTTTTTTGGCTTTCAATTTATTAATTAGTCTGGACACTCACTAGTTCATTTTGTCCAAAGCCTATAGCATCTCGCTTTGTATCGTGAGGATCATGAGCCGATTTCAGTACCTACCATGTATCTTAACTTCCTGAACCCCATTAACGCAAATGCTACTAGAAGTTTTGCTTCTTCTTATTTCCAGTTTTTATCAACCCTTTGGCGCACATTAACCGTTTATAATGATGACTCCTACGACAGATTGTGGATAGACCGCTTGTGTCTACAGAGTGTCCGAAAAGTCTGGAACTATAGGCACTTCAATGAATTATACAGAATGTGTTCTACATGCTATCTTTGTAACTTGAAACAAGGTTGGAAACATTACTTCCATTACCTTTCATTGTTTGTTTGTAATTAAGCACAAAGCTACACAGTGGGCTATCTGTGCTTTGCCCACCACGGGTATCGAAACCCGGTTTCTAGTGTTGTAAGTCCGCAGACATACCGCTATGACACTGGGGGGCCCATTATCTTTGAACACTTCGAAGTATATTTGAGTCATTGTCCTCACGAATTCTTTGTTTCAGATGTTCTCTTTCTCTCTCTCTGGATGTCGTGAATTAAATTCGGCAGGAACCTTCCGCTGGGAATTAACAGCAGAATTAACTCGACCTTTTCGTGCTTTAACAGCGCCATAATCAGTCACGTATCTGAAATTAAGAAAAGCTGCAAATTACGTATGGTTCCAGACTTTTCGGATATCCTGTACTTCATTTGTACTCTTGGAATTGTCAAATCGTTCCACATTCCTGACCATGCTGGTATTCACATTACAGAATTCCTGGCTCTTGTTCTCCTGCTCTGGAATGGGTTATCTCTGAAGGCTGTTCATTCTTACTATTCAAGTTTTATTCTGTCCGACTCATTGAACTGTTTGCAAGCCTTTTCACTTAATTATTACTTGGGAATGTCATCTTCCTTAATGGTAGTGAGAAAAGTATCGAGATTCTGATTTAATTTAGAGTGGAGCAGTTCACTTGTTTATCTCTCTAATGGGGTCTCGGGTTCGAAATATGCTCGCCCTTTCAGCCGTGGGGGGGTTATATTGTGACGGTTAATCCCACTATTCGTTGGTAAAAGAGTAGCCAAAGAGTTGGCGGTGGGTGGTGATGACTAGCTGCCTTCCCTCTAGTCTTACACTGATAAATTAGGGACGGCTAGCGCAGATAGCCCTCGT
>NW_013743043.1:0-3967 GCF_000517525.1 Limulus polyphemus
ATACACGCACTCTAGAGTAGGACTAACATTTGTCTGATTTGTTGGTAATACACGCACTCTAGAGTAGGACTGACATTTGTCTGATTTGTTGTAATACACACACTCTAGAGTAGAACTGACATTTGTCTGATTTGTTGGTAATACACACACTCTAGAGTAGAACTGACATTTGTCTGATTTGTTGGTAATACACGCACTCTAGAATAGAACTGACATTTGTCTGATTTGTTGGTAATACACACACTCTAGAGTAGAACTGACAAGTTTGTAAGAATTGAATAATTAGTGTATGCTCATGCTCCTATTAAAAGTCAGTAAACTTCGGTTAATTAAACAGGTATGGATCTGAAGATCCATGTTGACGTCACGCTAGAGCAAAAAAAAAAGTGATCCACACTTTGTGGCTGTAAGTACGTTATAAGAGTGACGGTCAAATCCCACCATTCGATTAGCGTAGCTCAAGTTGACTAGCGGTTTTCCTTCTAGCTTATCGGCTCACAGTTAGGGACCGCGCTCTTATCTCTCTGTGTGCGAATATTTAACGCATTCAATAAATCAGAATTTGAATGATAAATAAAATATTCTATGTTTTTCTTTTTTTCTTGGAGAACAAAAGTACAGAAATACTATCATTTCACACATAATACAGCTCACGATATATTTCACGCAGTTGTTATTTCACAAATAATACAGCTCACGGTGCGTTTCACACATGATACAGCTCACGATATATTTCACACAGTTGTTATTTCACACACATAGTACAGCTCACGGTGCGTTTCACACAGTTATTATTTCGCACATAATACAAACCATGGTGTGTTTCACACAGTTATCAATTCACACATAATACAGCTCACGATGTATTTCACACATAATGCAACCCATGGTGTGTTTCACACAGTTATCATTTCACACATAATACAGCTCACGGTGTATTTCACACGGTTATTATTTCACACAATACAGCTCACGATGTATTTCACACATAATACAGCTCACGATGCATTTCACACAGTTATTATTTCACACATAATACAGCTCACGATGTATTTCACACAGTTGTTATTTCACACATAATACAGCTCACGATGTATTTCACACAGTTGTTATTTCACACATAATACAGCTCACGGTGTATTTCACACGGTTATTATTTCACACAATACAGCTCACGATGCATTTCACACAGTTATTATTTCACACATAATACAGCTCACGATGTATTTCACACAGTTGTTATTTCACACATAATACAGCTCACGGTGTATTTCACACGGTTATTATTTCACACAATACAGCTCACGATGTATTTCACACATAATACAGCTCACGGTGTGTTTCACACATAATACAGCTCACGATGTGTTTCACACAGTTGTTATTTCACACATAATACAGCTCACGGTGTATTTCACACAGTTATTATTTCACACAATACAGCTCACGATGTATTTCACACAGTTGTGTTAACATTGTACTGATTTAATCATAGTAATAGTTAAAATCGTGAATCGATACCCGTGGGGGAGGGGGAGGCAGCACACATAGTCCATTGTGTAGGTTTGCACACGTGGGGGAGGGGAGGCAGCACACGTAGTCCATTGTGTAGGTTTGCACACGTGGGGGAGGGGAGGCAGCACACGTAGTCCATTGTGTAGGTTTTCACTTAATAAGAAACAAAACAAAACTTAATAACATCAGTCACCATAAAACCTTTCATATTTTGTTCTGGAATATACCAGTAGTTAATTTTGTTTGTTCTTAAGCACAAAGCTACACAATGGGCCATCTCTGCTGTGCTAATCACGGGTATCGAAACCCAATTTTTTGCGTTATTACTGGGGGGGGGACCTAGTATATAATATGAAATCAACTTTTATCAAGACCATCGGAAGGTAACACTCACCGACAGACAATATAAACAGTTGGTCAGACACCACCGTCAACGAAACGTTCCGACTATTGTTTTATTAAAATAATATATAATAATAATCCCTGTAGACTCCCACTGGAGCATAGGGCCCCAACAACACCTCACCGACGGAAGTTGTTGTTCTTGCAGTAATTTTTTAGCAGGTTGGTTTTTACGGGGCGGAGTTGCTAGCCCCGCGCCCAACCCTCCTCCTCCTCCTTTCTCGTCCTGGACTCGGGACCAGGCAATGATGGAACGAACCCGGTACCTTTGGATTAGAAATCCGACGCGCTATCCACTGCGCTATAGGGACGCTATATTAAAATAGATCATGCAATATTCTGAAAATATAATTCTGCCGAAGAAATATCTGTCTGTTCCCTCTTCTCAGTATTCTACATTTTACGATTTATGGGTTGGTTAAACCAAACCTCATTCGTACGTTGTCAAAGCAAAACAAATAATCAACCTGACGAAAAAAAATACACACAAACAAAGTCGATCGTTAGCACTAATAAATGAAAGGTAAAGAGGTGTTTTAATCTCGGAGGGTGAGTTTCAGAACACTGTAAACTTGTAGAACAACGTAAGTACGACCGCGGAACATTCTTAGAAGTGTCAACTTACCAGATTTGAATTAAGCCTCATTTATCAACTACCGAACTCAACTCGGTTCAACGGTTTTTATGACGGTAAGAAAAGCACGTAGTAAAAATGACATTCGGTTGTCACGAGTTCGTCTAGAGACGTGAGAACAGGCAGTGGTTCTCGTTTCACTGCAGCGTTTCGCTGTAATGCAAGGAAAACAATCCTAAGGCGTTTACTTCGTTACTATGGACGATTCATTTTCCATTAGATTTGATTGATTCCGAAGTCAGCAAAACTGAAAATTTTATTTTTGTTATTCCTAAAGGCCATTTTTAAATTCCCCCCCTTTTTTTTATAAGGAGTGGCTCGTGTGCTCTTAAATTCTTTTAACTCCTTTCGCTAATGTCGAGAAAATGATGAAAATAATAACGTTTTTCTATGATCGAGATAAGTTACACTAGTTTTATCCTTTATTTCCATTAACTTCCTTAATTGTATCCTTTATTTCCGTTAACTTCCTTAATTGTATCCTTTATTTCCGTTAACTTCCTTAATTGTATCCTTTATTTCCGTTAACTTCCTTAATTGTATCCTTTATTTCCGTTAACTTCCTTAATTGTATCCTTTATTTCCGTTAACTTCCTTAATTGTATCCTTTATTTCCGTTAACTTCCTTAAGTGTATCCTTTATTTCCGTTAACTTCCTTTTCGTTTAAGTTCGGTTAAATTTAAAAACTTTTTAATATTTACTGAAGCTAGGACTGTTGTTGCTTTCTTAGTGCAAAGGTCGACTCGCAATCTGCGGGTCGCGGGTTCGAATCCCCGTCACACCAAACATACTCGCCCTTTCAGCCGTGGGGGCGTTATAATGTGACGGTCAATCCCACTATTCGTTGGTTAAAGAGTAGCCCAAGAGTTGGCGATGGGTGGTGATGACTAGCTGCCGTCCCTCTAGTCTTACGCTGCTAAATTAGGGACGGCTAGTGCAGATAGTCCTCGTGTAGCTTTGCGCGAAAATTCAAAACAAACAAACCACCGCGGTAAATCCAGCCCTGACTTTTAGCCCCGTAAGCCTATTGCTGACCCACCGGAGAACTGAAGGCAAGAAAAGTTGTGAGTAATGTTCATTTTTTTTTCTTCAATATTACCTTATATGGTAGCTAGCCCACTCAGCTGCCATGTAGGACGAGCATGTTTGGTGGTAGGTAATCGAATCCGCGACCCTCAGATTGCCAGTCTGGCGCCTTAAACACTAGGCCTGACTAAGTCCGTATGTGTTCGTGGTTACTTTTATTTCTAGTCTTTGTGTGTTGTTGTAAGTAAATATCTGATATTCCTCTCCTGTGAACCATTTCCTTAGTGTGTGTGCGCTATAGACCTCTCCTGTGAACCATTTCCTTAGTGTGTGTGCGCTATAGACCTCTCCTGTGAACCATTTCTTTAGTGTGTGTGTGTGCCTATAGA
>NW_013743044.1:0-3747 GCF_000517525.1 Limulus polyphemus
GACGCAACAATATCATTATTATTCATATTCTTGTTTCACAAGCCTACAGAAAAAAATGGCTATGAATATTTTATTCAAACCTGGGCAAACCTACTAGAAAAAAACTAGTGAAGGTCATAGGACTCTTTTTATGTTGATTCTTGAAAGAGAAAATATTTTATAAGTTTTTTCTTTGCTACTAGCCAATTTTTTCTTCAAAGCCGCTCAAGCACTGAAGCCTACAGTGAAAACAGCTAGGTATACTGTGCCCAAATCTATGCACAACTACTAAACAAACTCCTGCAAAGGTTCTAGGGCTATTTTTAAGTTGATTCTAAAAGTCAAGATTTCCACCCTTTAATCTAATTTCTTCTTCGCTACCCTCATAAACTCTTTGAAGCTATTTAAGTGTTGCAGAAATGTAGATGCTATTTAAACTCCTTTATACCAGTTGGAAACACTTTGTTTTATTAGAGTGAACAATGTGTATATTTATAACAGTGCCTCCATCCTTATTATAATTGGTTATAGTTTTACAAGTCACTACAGAAAAAAATGGCTATAAATATTTTACTGAAACTTGTACAGTAGTAATGACTGTAGTTTTGAGCATGTCATAGGTTAGTTTTAAAATTAATTCAAGGAACTTTGGTTTTTTGCCCTGAAGAATTTCTATAAGTATTTCACTTTCTGCCATTGAAAAATCCTGTGTTATTACCAATGTGCATTAATTGGAAACTGCCACATTGAGGATTCATCATCTCTCGCTGTTCTTCATTATTTCTTGAGTTTGCTGTTGTACTTTGTCTCTATGGTTTTCTGCAACTAGTTCCGTGAGTATTCTAACAGTACATAATTACCATAGTAGATTTCTCTACTTTTGTGAAAGGTGATTTATTCTACAATTTTCATACTTTGCTTGTTAAACTCATGTTTACACAAACCACCTGGCTCAGTAAATAATGGTTGGGTGGAAAAAAAGCCACTGCAGCAGTAAACTGTTGCAAAACATGTAACATTCAACTGAATGCATATACATGTATGTAACTTAAAATTTATTCTTCATAAATGGACATAAAAACTTAAACAAGATAATTAAAAACTATTAATTTAAAAAGGGGAATAGAGATCATCAAGAAAGTAAAGAGACAAGTTGAATCAAAATGCAAAGACTATATTTTCAAGCCTACAAATAGGGACTCTTAAAAAAAAGGGAAACAAACTAGGCTGGAAATAGTGTCTACACTATTTTCTCAAACTACAAATCTCTATTTTGACTCCACTAAAATTGCTAAGTACTATAGACATGGAGTCAAAATAGGGATTTGTAGCTTGAGAGAATAATATAGACACTGTTTCTATCCTAGTTTGTTTACTTGTTTATTAGAGTCCCTAGTTGTAGGCTTTAAAATGTATTCTCTGCATTTTGTTTCTTTCCTTTTTTGATGATTCCTATTTTCCATTTTAAATTAACAATTTTTAATTATTTTGTATATGTACCCTTAATTTTCTTATTATTGTAATGACATTTTGTCTTATGTATAATGAAGAGTGAAAATAGAATTTTGTGTTGTTTATTGAAACAGGTTGGATAGTACATTTTAAGCTTGGTCCATCCCTGTTTGGCAAGAAAGTGACTGTGTACACTAATTTGCCAGAGAAACCTGAGGGTGGATTTCAGCGATATCATTACAGAGAACTGGCTTGGAAATCTGAGAGTCAAAATCAAGGCGATGACACTGCATTATATGTTGAACTTGTTGCAGAGATGGCAGGATCTTTCCATTTTTATTTTATGTATGAAGGAGGGTAAGGCATTAGGTCTTGTATAACTAGTTAACAAGTAGTTAAAAGTTTTAAGCTTTGTGTAGTTTATTTTTTATTCTTTGAAGATATTTTTATTTTGTAGTTATATGAAGTTAATTAGAAATTGTTTTCTAATTTAAATTTTTTGTTTAAACATTCTAGAAGTTTTAATTTTCTTATTTCCAAAACATACTTATCTCTGCTTACACTATACTTATAGCTATTTCTTGATCTCCGAGGTTTCCACTCTTTGCCCGTCTAAGCATTGAAAACGCTTGCTCCAGTCTTTTATACCCCACTCGAATGCCCTTGGAAAATTCTAATTTGCAAATTTCTCCACCATCTTCAGTGCACCCTCTATCTAGGTATTATATATAAACACCTCATTCAGATAATGTAATCACTTTTTCTTGACAAAGTGTTCATCACATATTTCTATTAGGTTGTCAAGAAATTATTGTTGCATTTTGGAACATCACGTATAATAGTTAAATGAACCACCTAAACGTCCCATCAGTGTAGCCTATATAATGTGTAAAGTTCAGTATATTTTAATCCCTTATAGTGATGGCACACAATGAGACACACATTAGGCATGTGATGCTGTTTGAATACAAGAAGGGAAACAATGACTGTAGCTACAAAGAATATCAGTGAAGTTTATGGAAATGTTTTGAAAGTTCGTAAGTGTCAACGATGGTTCAGCAAATTTCGTTCAGGTAACTTTAGCCTCAAACACTGTGGCATTTATAAGCCGACATGTTGGAATTGATATTGATGCTCTGAAAACACTTGTTGAGTCTAACCCAAGGCAACACACTCATGAAATGGCCCTGAAATTGCATGTCTGTCATGAAACAATATGTAAACATCTAAGGAATATGGGAAACTTCTTGAAGAAGGTGTTTGGGTGCCTCACGAACTCTCCGATCATCATCATTTTCAACGTGTGAGCGTTGTTTCGTCTCTTCTGGCGCGTAATGCGTGTGAACCATTTTTGGACAGAATTGTCACTGGTGAGGAAAAATGGATTCTCTATAGGAATATTAAATGCCAAAAACAATGGCTCAGTCCTAGACAAAAACCACTTCCGACCCCAAAACCTGGACTCCTTCCGCAGAAAGTGATGCTTTGCATTTTGTGGGACATCAAAAGAGTAATTCATTTCGAACTCCTCATTCCACAGTGAACTGTCAATGCAGAGATTTATAGTCAGCAACTGGAAGGTTTAAATTAAATCCTTCATCAGAAATGCCCTTCACTTTTCAATCGGAAAGGTGTTCTTCTCCATGACAATGCACGTCCACATGTGGCACGTTTGATGGAACCCAAGATTATGGAGTTAGGTTGGGAAGTTCTCTCCCACCCACCATATTCTCCAGATATGGCATCATCAGATTACCATATTTTTCGTTTGCTACAACATCATCTTAATGGGAAAATGTATGCAAATGTGGAAGGTGTTAAAGAGGACATTGACATGTTTTTTGCCTCGAAGCCAAGTGATTTCTTTAATCAGGGCATTAACAACCTGATTGTAAGATGGAAAAGTATCATCAATAAGAATGGAGACTATTTCATTTAATAAATGTTTTGTTTTGATATATAAAATGACATTAATTTCTTGAGAATTTAATTATTCACAATTTATGTTGCGACTTTGAACATAGTTGACATTACTATGATTATATCTTCACTTATATTTATAAATTAATTTAAAAAAAAGTACCAATGGTTATGAATTCCTGAGTTAGTGTTTCTACTATGGAGGCAAACCAGACATCTTCTCTTCCACATCTGCTATCTGAGGTTTGTCAATGGCCAGGAGAGGGGTCACTTTCAGTCAAGGATGTTCATGATATGTTCTGCTGCGAGATGGAGACATATATGAAGACCGAAGGTGTCTCTCTAGGGGGGTTCTGAGGCAGCTTTTGCAAATGACTCAGGATCAGCTGGAGAAAA
>NW_013743045.1:0-8526 GCF_000517525.1 Limulus polyphemus
TTTAATTCACGTCAGTTTATGTAAACCCTTTCCAACATTTTGAACTCTAAGAGTGGGTTCATTTGTACTCACTGTCTTGTCGTGTTTCAAGCAAAATGTTGGAAAGGGTTTACATAAACTGACGTGAATTAAAGGAAGTATCTTGACTGGTTATTGGATTACTGTTGTAACCCAGAACACATGGAAATATCTTGACTGGTTATTGGATTATTCTTCTAAGACAGAACATATGAAGACAGGTTGTTGGATTAGTTGTAACCCAGATATTGGATTACTCTTGTAACCCAGAACACATGGAAATATCTTGACTGGTTATTGGATTAGTTGTAACCCAGAACACACAGGAGTATCTTGACTGGTTATTGGATTATTCTTCTAAGACAGAACATATGAAAGTATCTTGATTGGTTCTCGGATTACTGTTTTAACACAGAATACATGAAAGTATCTTGACTGGTTCTTGGATTACTGTTGTAACCCAGAACACATGGAAATATCTTGACTGGTTATTGGATTACTGTTGTAACCCAAACACATGAAAGTATCTTGACTGGATATTGGATTACTGTTCTAATCCAGAACACATGAAAGTATCTTGACTGGTTATTGGATTACTGTTGTAACCCAAACACATGAAAGCATCTTGACTGGCTGTTGAGTTATCTTTGTAACCTCCAAAAACATGGAAATATTTTGACTGGTTGTTGGATTACTTTTGTAATCCAGAACACACAGGAGTATCTTGACTGGTTGTTGGATTACTTTTTTAACCAAGAACACACAGGAGTATCTTGACTGGTTGTTGGATTACTGTTTTAACCCAGTTTTGTAAACAGTTGTAACCCAAAACTGTAAATACCTAGCCAGCTGCTTCATGAATCTTGTGTATTATCATTGTAATCTAGTATTTATGATCACCAGAATGAATTTCCAGAGCTTCAACTTTGTGTTATGACCTAGCATGACCAGTTGTACAATAACGTTTTATAAGTTCAAAAACATTTTTGATAGTGTTATCTTTTAACTATGTTGTGATTGGACATTGGACTTTACTTTTCATTTTCATTTCACAGAGTTCTTCTTGAAAGAGACTTTTTATATGTAATGAAATATCTAACATTTTATTTTTTAACAAAGAATAGTGGTATTATAATATTTTTTTAATTATATGTTCATTAAACAAAGAAATTGTGAATTACATCACAGAAAATGTACTCCATTAAACATTGTATTCATGTTTAAAAATAATGAGACTAACACTTAACTTTAATAATGTTTGTGTTGAAATTAATATAGACGGAAACAGAATTTCCTTGAAAAGATGGTACTGTTTTTTTTTGTAAGATTCATATTTTATAAAAGATAGAACACTTTTATGAAATAGTTAAAAATACAAATGTAAACAAGATATTTAAATACATAAACTAAAACTATGTAAGTAGGTAAACCTGTTAGGTGTGGTTGGTCAGTCCCATGTCACTGAGGAGGGGAGGGGTCACAATATTGTGAACATGTGGATTGCTCAGTAAATATCTTTAAACAGATTTTATTGTATATTTGAAGTATTTATATAGAGTCTTTTAACTGCTGAGAAAGATCGAAGCTGGTGCTACAATTAATAAAAGTGTGGACGTATCTAGACCTTTTCTTGTATCTTTAACAGGGCTGATGTACTTCTTTTGTACAGAGAGACACTTGGAATAGTTATTTAATTCCGTCACATGGTATAATAAGCTTATTTTTCTAGATTGGTTAGTTTCTTCATTGTGATCATATAACTTTGCTCTGAATTAGTTTTTCACTAATTCATGTTAAACATTACACGTGTAATTTCGCTACACATAATGTTGATATTTTTCAATTACTGTATATGTTTTAATGATATGTGTAAGCAGTATTTTAAAACAGGAATAAATAGATTATATTACTATTTTGGTTAATGTTTTCATTCTGTTACTTCTAAAACAATATCCCCTGGTGAGATAGCGATAAGTCTATAGATTTACAATGCTAATATCTGGGGTTTGATTCCCCTCGGCAGAAACAGCACATAGTCCAATGTGGCTTTACTCTAACACAATCAGCAACAACAAGTTTACACCAGAGTGTTGAAGAGACTTCTGAGAAGCTATTAAAAACACTACATGTAAATCAGATATTACTTAAATGAAATTGGAAAGACTTAGTGTAACTCTACTGTCAGAATTTCAAAACACATGAAAGTATACTTACAGACCAAATGTCCGAAGTTTTATTTATGAATTTGGAAAGGCTAAATGTGAACCTTTTAGAAGGATCTTAATTTTATTTTAGTACTTAGGTTGAAATGCAGTGATAACTTCTAATAACATATTGGAAAAGCCACTGATAGACCATTGTTCAACTATTTTTGGAAAGAATGACCAGAACAGCAGTGTTTAAATTGTAAGAAGGTTTGAGGAAGAGTACAAATGAACCTATTCTTAAAGTTATGTGTTCTGGGTTACAACAGTAATCCAATAACCAGTGAAGATATTTTCATGTGTTTGGGTTACAACAGTAATCCAATAACTAGTCAAGATACTTTCATGTGTTCTGGATTACAACAGTAATCCAAGAACCAGTCAAGATACTTTCATGTGTTCTGTGTTACAACAGTAATCCAAGAACCAGTCAAGATATTTCCATGTGTTCTGGGTTACAAGAGTAATCCAATATCCAGTCAAGATACTTTCTTGTGTTCTGTGTTATAACAGTAATCCAAGAACCAGTCAAGATACTTTCATGTGTTCTGTGTTACAACAGTAATCCAAGAACCAGTCAAGATATTTCCATGTGTTCTGGGTTACAAGGGATGTTTTATTTACATTAAAATTTGTAGCTCTTCACAATTTCAATTGATGGCAGCATTAAAAACAGTCTTTCATCTTGTTTTTCAGGTTCCTGTGACCAACATCAACTGGCAGCTGAGGGTTTTTGGATCGAATTCTTCTAGTTCGTTTAGCCATTAGAAACTTCATCTGTTCCATATGTTACTGCAAAAATATTAATTGAGGCTTTTAGTGTACATAAAACATAGCAAGGAGACTGATACCTTAACATGAGCCCTATAGGATTTTGGACATATGATATAACAGCATTGTCAACTAAGCTGCTTGAACTAGTGACATTTGTACATTAAATACAACCATCTTATTGATATCTGGTACAATGTTTTAACTGTTATCGAGTAAAATAACCACAACACGTCAATAATGCAGTGTTATTGAAGTTCGGGAACCTTTTGAAATATATTTTAATGTGATAACAATGTACACTTAATGGCAGGCAAAATGCATTTGTGACTTCTTACATAATTTCCTGTTTGTGTGGTTAAGAATGTGAGCACTGGTTACGTAAGATAATACATTAAATGATAAATATGTAGGTACCCATTGCAAGTTGTGTTGTTACATGTGACCCAGTAAGAAAACAAAACCTAGCTGTATCATCTTCAGTTGTACAATAACCTTCATAATCCAATACTGTAAATTGTTATGGGTTTAAGTTTATAACCTAAAACATATGGCAGTAGTATCTTAGCTGGTTGTTGGATTATTTCTGTAAGCCAGAAAACATGGAAATACCTTGACTGGTTTTAAGATTACTGTTGTAACCTGGAACACGTTGGAGTATCTTGAGTGGTTGTTGGATTATCTTCATAATCCAAAACACATGGCAGTATCTTGAATATCTGTGGGATTATCATTGTAACCCAAAATACATGATAGTATCTTGACTGGCTGTTGGGTTATATTGACTGGTTATTGGATTACTGTTGTAACACAGAACACAAGAAAGTATCTTGACTGGTTATTGGATTACTGTTGTAACACAGAACACAAGAAAGTATCTTGACTGGTTATTGGATTACTGTTGTAACACAGAACACAAGAAAGTATCTTGACTGGTTATTGGATTACTGTTGTAACACAGAACACATGAAAGTATCTTGACTGGTTGTTGGATTACTCTTGTAAAACAGAACACAAGAAAGTATCTTGACTGGTTATTGGATTACTGTTGTAATCCAGAACACATGAAAGTATCTTGACTAGTTATTGGATTACTGTTGTAACACAGAACACAAGAAAGTATCTTGACTGGTTATTGGATTACTGTTGTAACCCAAACACATGGTATAATTTTGGCTGGTTGTTGGATTACTGTTGTAACACAGAACACAAGAAAGTATCTTGACTGGTTATTGGATTACTAATCACTCATAAAGTTTCTAAAGTTATAATCTGAACTTTGTATTGATATCTAACGTAAGAAACTACACAAAAAATAGGGTTTTATTAGATGTGTGTGACTTCTTCAACTGGGACACTATTTCTCCCCATTTTATACATTTTCCGTCCTTATTCTAGTCGGTATATATCAAACCTAACTGGTATTGTATATATCTATTATGTGTTTATGTTTTAGCTTTGATTCTGATAGTAATGCTTATAACAATTTCCCATATTTGATTCATGTGATCATAACTATGACAGTTTCATATATCTGGTTCTGGTGGTTACAGTTACTTCTGGTTATAGTGGTCCTTTTCTCAAGCCTGTTTCTAATAATTATGTGTCCTCTCCCTAAACCTGATTCTACTGGTTATGATATGTCTACTATCCAAGTCTAGTTATACTGATATGTCCGCTTTCCCAACCTGATTCTACTGGCTATGATATGTCTACTACCAAAGTCTAGTTCTACTGATATGTCCTCTCCCTAAACCTGATTCTACAGGTTATGATATGTCTACTACCAAAGTCTAGTTCTACTGATATGTCCTCTAGCCATGCCTGATTCTACCGGTTATGATATGTCTACTACCAAGTCTAGTTCTACTGATATGTCCTCTCCCCAAACCTGATTCTACTGGTTATGATATGTCTACTACCAAAGTCTAGTTCTACTGATATGTTAGGAAGGTGACAAATATACTCACCACTGCCAGAGTTATAAAGGTGACACACAAATATACACACCACTAACAAACGTATGAAGGTGACACACAAATATGCCCACCACTGCTAGAGTTAGGAAGGTGACATCAGAACCAGACTGGGGAAGTAGACATATCTACTAGGACCAAGTTTGAGTGGTGGACATATAACCAGTGGAATTAGACATTGGAAGTGAATATATCAAAACTGAAAATATATTTGGGAAATGGAGATAAGCTTATTGAATAGAAATAGAATTGGGAAGTAGACATATCGTAACCAATAGAATAAGGCTTGAGTAGTGTACAAAGCATGACCACTAGAACTAAATGTGGGTAGGGTACATGTAATAACCAATAGGATCAGCCTTGGGAAGTAGACATATCATAACCTGTAGAATCAGGTTTGGGGAGAGGACATATCAGTAGAACTAGACTTTGGTAGTAGACATATCATAACCAGTAGAATCAGGTTTAGGGAGAGGACATATCAGTAGAACTAGACTCTAGTACTAGACATATCATAACCTGTAGAATCAGGTTAAGGGAGAGGACCACAAACAAAGCCACCACTAACAAACTTAGGAAGGTGACACACAAACATAGCCACCACTAACAAACTTAGGAAGGTGACACACAAACATAGCCGCCACTAACAAACTTAGGAAGGTGACACACAAACATAGCCACCACTAACAAACTTAGGAAGATGAAACATAAACATACCCACCACTGTCAGAGTTATGAAGGTGACACACAAACATAGCCACCACTAACTAAACTAGCATGTTGGATTATCAGACATCTCGTAGGGAACCAAGAATTACAAAAGTGAACATTACTACTAGTAAGCCAGGTGTAACGTATACTTACTTTGGCGCTCCTGTTGTGAAAGGTTTCTCAGAAGATACAGTACAAAACCTGTTAAATGGACAACCTGCAGAAGAACAGATCATTCAGGGAGAAGAGTGCCAAAACTCTGGTGTAGAGATCAAACCCACTAAATCTATAACAACAAATCACAAAGAAAAATCAAAAATTACCAGAATAAACTCAAGTGTGCTTAAAATTGATTGTACTACAAGGTCTGAGAACGAATCTAGTGATCTAATAAATGGCCACCACAATATCCCACCACCAATTACCTTCAGCGTCATCCAACAAGTCACTCTCCACTTTTACCACATCTGATAAATACCTTAATTCCAAGAACAAAGGTAAAGTGAAAACCTCGTATGTTTCGGATATCGACCCAAGAGATAAGCTGTTGATTGATATCAGGAACTTTGGAGGAAGGGGAGGCCTTCGAACGGTCAGTTTGTATTATTAAACATCTGTGTTTCTATCTGAACATAATATACATCATTGTGGTTGCTTTTTTTTTGGCCTGAATATAATTAATGGGTATTCTTAGACATATTGTTTACACAGAGTATTCTTGATGAAATTTGGTTAAATAGGTGCCAACTGCTTGTTATAGAAACACTAGTGTAGAGGATGATGTTTTGAAAGTCTTCTGCCTGAAGGGGAAAGGCAAAGACTTTCGAAACATAGTCCTCCATACTTGTGTTTCTACAACAGGCAGTTGCTATCAATTCAACCAAATTTTATCAAATAATGGGTAATTTTATCTAGTGGTGTAAATGTTCATCATCATGACTTTACAGTTTCCATGGCACTTCTTTTGAAAATAAACACTTGGAAAAATATGAAGTAAAAACAGTGATGTGATACAAATGTAACTTGTGAAACAAATGGCCTATATTAAAGTTAACAATACATGCAACCACCACCTTTATTGACCAGATCAAACGGGAAAGTAACATTGAATGGATTAAATACTGTCATGATGTATGTGGCGAGTTGGTTCATTCAAACATTGAGTTAACAATACATGCAACCACCACCTTTATTGACCAGATCAAACGGGAAAGTAACATTGAATGGATTAAATACTGTCATGATGTATGTGGCAAGTTTGTTCATTCAAACAGTGAGTTAACAGTACATGCAGAAAAGTAAACATCAGCTAAATAAACATACCCACAAACTTAGGAAGGTGACACACAAACATAGCCACCACTAACAAACTTAGGAAGGTGACACACAAACATAGCCACCACTAACAAACTTAGGAAGGTGACACAAGTGTATATCAAACAGGGAAGTATGGGAAGAACACTGAATCTACTTGCCTGTCCTCTCATGAACCAGCAGCAGTTGACAGTTACTGTGCTGAATCTACTTGCCTGTCCTCTCATGAACCAGCAGCAGGTGTTGACAGTTACTGTGCTGAATCTACTTGCCTGTCCTCTCATGAACCATCAGCAGATGTTGATGGTTACTTTGCTGAGAAAACAGCTTCCATTAAAAAAATAACTAGAAACAAACAAAAGTCAACTCTTATCAACTTTTCAATTGGTGCTTATAAAAGACAGAAAGAAGATATATATACACATATTACATCAGAGCAGCCAAGAGATTTACCACAGTTTCAAGGTGGTCCTCAGCTCATTCAGGCAGAAGTGGACATTGATCAAGAGATAGGGAAAGAAACAAGAAACAGTGTGTTAAAAAGACAAGTTGAAACTTTTCCCCCCAAAATGTCAGAAACACCAAATGATAAACCAAGAAATTATGACTTGAGTACAAATGTCCAAAAGACTTCCAAGTCTCACCCTCAACCAGTTGTATGTGATGAGGAAGGATCTGTTCGGGGATTCAAGGGTCAGGTTAGGCTAAGGTGTTCACAGCTTTCTGATAATGAATCATCACCACTGACTGGGAGGTCAATGTCCATGCTGAACCTTGTATCATACCCAACTACGAAGCTTGGACATCAACATTCTCATCAGAACGTACACACTGGTAATTCAGTCACCCTGAGAAGGGTCCAATCTGATCGAGACATCAGTAATGCAGTTTCTGACCCAAAGTCTCCATGTGAAAACCAAGACCTCCAAGCCAAATACAAACTACTAAAGGAACAATTTGTATTGTGGAGAGAACAGCTTGCACGAAATCAGACTGTTCTGCAAAGTGGAGAAATCAACACAGATCAAAACTCTCTCAGGATTGAAAACACAAGAAACCAGGTGAACGGAACATTATTTGTAGAACCTCCGAAACATTGTAAAGACAAAACAGTACAGAAAAGTGTCAGTACGATTAAAACAGGACAAAGTTCTTTTCCAGTAAGACAACAAAGGCCAAAAACTCAGATACTAACAAATGTTACTATTGGCTCTTGGCAACAAAGAAATCACAAGGAGGGTTCAAAAAGATCCCACTTTCACATCACAGAAAATGTGGTCCAATCACAGTCTAAGCTGGAACCATCTACTATGCAAGCAGAGATTGTTGTCCCAAGCCCCACTGTCACAACTAATGTGCCAAACTGTTCCACTAGACAATCTGAGAAAACGACAAAGTTGGGTATTAAAATCTCTCCCGAGGGAAGAAATTCGCAACTAAGCTCAAAGTCTGACAGTAACTGTCAACAACTGCTGCTGGTTCTGAATCTACTTGCCTGTCCTCTCATGCACAGTAACCCTCAACATCTGCTG
>NW_013743046.1:0-3734 GCF_000517525.1 Limulus polyphemus
TGAAACCGTCGGTGAAAACCACGTAGAGACAAAGTACAACAGCAAACACAAGAAATGATGAATCCTCAACGTGACACTTTCCAATTAATGCTCTATAAGTTGCACTAATTATTTTTCAATTAATTTGAATTAGTAAAACATCAGGTGTTTTTTTCAATGGTGGAAAGTGAAAGACTTAAAGAAATTTTCAGGGCGAAAAAACGAAAGCCCTTGAATTAATTTTAAAACAGCCCTACGACATACTCAATACTGCATTCGTTATTATTGTGCAGTAAGATATTGGTAGCCGTTTCTTCTGTAGCAGTTTTTATAAATATAATCAATAATAATGCTGGAGACACTGTTATAAGTATACACATTGTTTAGTCTAATAAACCGAAAGTTTCCAATAAAATAAAATGTAGCATTTCCGACTAGTTTAACAGTGCTTAAACAGAGCTTATGTTGGTAACAAAGAAGAATTTAGAGAGTAAAAATCTCGACTTTCAAAAATCAACTTAAAGATAGCCCTATAACCTTCGAAGGAGTTTATTTAGCAGCTGTACATAGATTTTGGCGCAGTATACCTAGCCGTTTTCGGTGCTTGAATGGCTTCTAAAAGAAACTTGGCCAGTAGTGATGAAAAAAAGTGATAAAATCTCTTTCAGGAATCAACATAAATATAGTCCTATGATCTGCACAGGAGTTTTTATTTTTGTTATTATGTTTGCCCAGGTTTGAATAAGCCATTTTTTTTCTTGGCTTGGGAAATAAGGATAATAATACTAATTTGAAGAACAAATGGATGAATTTTGTCCAACAATAGGAAAATCAACTTTTTTTGGTATTATCATTATTTTAGCAGCCTCCGCCACTGAGACAGAAGGTCTTGAGTGTTAGTTCAAGAACAAGTTTGCTTGTTAAGATGGCTTTGCCCGTATGTTCTACTAGAATTTTTGTGAAATTCCTGGACGAACCCTATTATGAACCACTATCGTTGTTCATGATATAAATAACATAATCAAGACAACTCAAAAGTGGCCAAACCAGATAATTTCTAGTTTCGCATATATATTTGACACATATGTGTGTGAGTGTCTGTGTGTGTGTCCGCTTGTCACCAAACATGTCTTGTAAAGAGGATCTCCGTTTATTTAAGTTGGTCTTGGTTGAATAAAACCTGCTTTTTCATATACACATGTTAATTTCATGGGTGATAGTGAAGTAAACGAGTTAGAAATTAGATAACAAAACATATTGTATTATTTCTAAGATTAAGAACATACGTATTAAAGCACCTAATCTAACTGGTAAGGTAAGTAACGTATTAAAGCCCCTAATCTAACTGGTAAGGTGTATTTCTAAGATTAAGAACATACGTATTAAAGCACCTAATCTAACTGGTAAGGTAAGTAACGTATTAAAGCCCCTAATCTAACTGGTAAGGTTTATTTCTAAGATTAAGAACATACATATTAAAGCCCCTAATCTAACTGGTAAGGTTTATTTCTAAGATTAAGAACATACGTATTAAAGCCCCTAATCTAACTGGTAAGGTTTATTTCTAAGATTAAGAACATACGTATTAAAGCCCCTAATCTAACTGGTAAGGTAAGTAATCCCTTTAGAAAATCATTCCAGCGTTTTCATTTAATATCAAACTTGTCCATTTTTAAACCAATTTTATTTGAGTTTTCCAGCAGCTTTAATATGAACGACTATGAAGACAGAAAAATAGTCTGTATATTTATGTATCTTAAGGTAACTATTATCTAACAAGTCTGGGTTTTAAGGGTTTGCTTTCTTTTCATCATCCTTTACAAATAGGAAGAACTATTAACTGGAACAAATGATTCGAAACAACAAGATTATTATTGTAAGTTGAGGTAGTATTACATTAAGGCTATAGAGAATGTGGCACAGAAAATCTTTGAAGTACAGTTGTAGAGAGTTAATGTGCCTAAAATGATTTAGATTATAGTTGTAAAGAGAAGCCTTGGATTACAGTTGTAGAGAGTCAGGGTACAGAAAGGAGTTGGATAACAGTTGTAGAGAGTTAATGTGCCTAAAATGATTTAGATTATAGTTGTAAAGAGAAGCCTTGGATTACAGTTGTAGAGAGTCAGGGTACAGAAAGGATTTGGTAACAGTTGTAGAGAGTTAATGTGCCTAAAATGATTTAGATTATAGTTGTAAAGAGAAGTCTTGGATTATAGTTGTAGAGAGTCAGGGTACAGAAAGAATTTGGATAACAGTTCTAAAGAGTTAGTTTACAAAAAAGAATTTGGATAAAAGTTGTAGAGAATTGGGGTACAGAAAGGCTTTGGATAACAGTTGTATAGAGTTAGGGTCCATAGAGAATTTGGATAAAGGTGACAAATAGAATGTTTCAGTTCTCTACCTAATCTAAAGGTAACCAGTAGAATGTTACAGTTCTCTACCTAATCTAAAAGTGACAAATAGAATGTTACAATTCTCTACCTAATCTAAAGGTAACCAGTAGAATGTTACAGTTCTCTACCTAATCTAAAGGTCAACAGTAGAATGTTACTGTTGTCTACCTAATCTAATGGTGACCAGTAGAATGTTACAGTTCTCTACCTAATCTAAAGGTCAACAGTAGAATATTACAGTTCTCTACCTAATCTAAAGGTTACAAATAGAATGTTACAGTTCCCTACCTAATCTAAAGGTGACCAGTAGAATGTTACAGTTCTCTACCTAATCTAAAGGTCAACATTAGAATGTTACAGTTCTCTACCTAATCTAAAGGTCAACAGTAGAATGTTACAGTTCTCTACCTAATCTAAAGGTCAACAGTAGAATATTACAGTTCTCTACCTAATCTAAAGGTAAACAGTAGAATGTTACAGTTTTCTACCTAATTTTACTAAACCACAAACTTTTATTGAATTAGACACGTTTCTAATGGAATGAAAAAGTGTATTAGATCTGAATTTACTTCTCTGCTAAGTTTTCAATACCACGTGATGGGATGATACCTCAGAGCACCATAAATTCTCTCCATATTTTTCTATAGATGCTGTTATGTCACATTTCCTGGTGTGAACATCCCAACATTGATTATTTCTGAACCAACTAAAACTTAGGCCTGCTCTTCTTTTGATTTTATTGTCCTCTCAACGCTACAGATTTCCACGCAACTACGTGTTTATTGAGGCTGCACTGTTTCTTACTGTTCTGTAGATAACTCAGAAATCTAAACTTGAATCCATAACTCTACTGAAATGTCTATTCTCTTTTAGGAAGCCACGTTAATGACTAGAACTCTACTGAAGTGTCTTCTTCCTTCTAGGAAGCAACGTTATTGGCCAGATCTCTATTGGAACATCTCCTATCTTCCACGGAGCCACGTTATTGGCCAGATCTGTATTGAAGTGTCTCCTTTCTATCAGGGAGCAGCTTTATTGGTCAAATCTCTATTGAAACGTCTCCTATATTCCACGGAGCCACGTTGTTGGCCAGATCTGTATTGAAGTGTCTCCTTTCTATCAGGGAGCAGCTTTATTGGTCAAATCTCTATTGAAACGTCTCCTATATTCCACGGAACCACGCTATTGGCCAGATTTCTAAGTTACACGTCACCTTTCTTCCAGGAAGCATATTTTAAGATGCTTGGGGTCATTGGTTGAACGTCTGAGTTTTCTTTCTTGACAGGGTTTATTATCAACAGCACCATTTCCCTAAACTTGGAAAATGCTTAGCAGACACCACTTATTCACTGACACGTGCGG
>NW_013743047.1:0-8068 GCF_000517525.1 Limulus polyphemus
GTGGGGCGTTATATGTGACGGTCAATCCCACTATTCGTGGTAAAAGAGTAGCCCAAGAGTTGGCGGTGGGTGGTGATGATTAGCTGCCTTCCCTCTAGTCTTACACTGCTAAATTAGGGACGGCTAGCGCAGATAGCCCTCGTGTAGCTTTGCGCGAAATTCCAAAAAAAACAAACTTGGCTTTCACTTTGTCTCAACTTAAATGCTATGCATAATTAATGAGTAACGTCATTTTAACGTCTCATAAAGCACCTTTATTTCAATTTAATATTTCTTTAAATCTCTCTCTTTCTACTCGACAAATACGAGTAGAAGGAGTGATATCCTCATTTCTTAAATTATTGTTTGAAAAAAAACAAACCACGGTATATGAATAATAGTAGTATATATTATTTTCCACAGTCTAGCGAAGAAGTGAAGTAGCTCTGTTGCGTAAAACCAGCAACATTAACTCAAGTATGAGGCAATCAATAACTACTGTCAGAAGCCGTAATAAACACACTCACAGGGACAGTTAATTCAGAGCGTGGTAGAGTCGAAGCTGCGACTCCTGGTCACATACCATCTGTCTTAATGCCAAGAAACGGTATAATTCCACATCTGGTATGAATTTTAGTCAGAAACTCCTAGTTCTGATTTAAGGGTTAGAAACAGAATGCATTAGCCTTCGTTATAAAAAAAAATATCATCTATAAAAGTTATGCATACAAATATTTCATTCCAACTACATTTTCTACTTCTTGGTGCCCCCCCTCCCCCCGCTCCCAGTGGCACAGCGGAAAGTCTATGGACTTACAACGCTAAAAAAATAGGTTTACATACCCGTGGTGGGCACAGCACATCGTGTAGCTTTGTGCATAACTACCAAAATAAAGACAAAAGTAAAGAAACAGATATGTTTCGTGCAATTCGAAATTGTATTTTGCTGTGCTGCTCAAATTATAAAAGTTAGTTACGAAAAGCGAACGGGATAAATGATGAAATTAACAGTGAACTGAAGCGAGGTTTGAATTTGTGATAGAAAATCATTACGCTTCAGACATAAAGTTTTGAAACTATGCATGTTTGGATCTAAATATTTAATGTGTAAACACGTTAATTTATTCACGTTTAAACAGAGAGCAATCACGAGAATGATACATGTAAGATTATTTCCCACGTTGATGGTTCCGAACTTATTTAAATGATTAAAATCAGAAAATATTAGAAAATCCATTTAAATTATTAATCCAGTTTCAGGTTTTGATTACTTCAACGTTAAATCATTGCATCTGTCTCTGCCCCCCCCCCCATTCCCAGTGGCTCAGCGATAAGTCTGAAGGCTTATAATGCTGAGAATCAGATTTCGATACCCGTGGTGGGCACAGCATAGATTGTCCATTCTGTTGCGTTGCACTTAGCAACAAATAGACTCGATTTTCTATTATTCCAATCCTTTTGCATTGTTCTCGACACGTATTATCTGAGATAAAGTATTCTTACGTTATTATAATGGACGTAGCGTGTATTTATGTATCTATCTATGTATATGACAGAAATAATTAATACAATGTGGCGCCATCTATTGAACAAAAATCCATACACAATTTCACACTTTGGGTATTCAATATTCAGACCATTAGAAAAATAACTACGGTATGTGCTACAACCATTTCTTTTTAATACAACACAATTTTAAATAAAAGAACTCTCTTCACAACAAGAACACGACTTTCTCTAGGACTGTACGTGAGGGTTTGATTATATCTTTATTGAGGTTACTTGTAAATATAGTGCTAAAAAACTATTATATTTTTTCAATAAAAGGCACCATTTTAATATATAAAACATTACAGTTTATATCAGCACAATCCGAACGCTTTCCCCTGCAGTATTTCCAAGAAAAATCCCTTTTTTAAAGAAAATGTTAATTTTTTCTAAATGTTTTCCAATGAGGTATGAATACTGCGATTAGCAATTAGTAGCACAAACAGCCTCCTGTAGGGTTAGTTTTTCTGCTAGTATTTTTTAATATCCGATGTATAACTGCATTCATTCATTTTTAATATGTCTTTTCAATAACGTCAAGGAATGTCAGAGCAGAGACATAGCCCATAATTCGTCTCTATATATAACTTAATATGCTTCTGAATAGATATAAGTATAAAAAAACTGTAAAAAAACACTGTAAGTAAGACACACACACTCCTGATTCCATTAAAGCTTCAGTACATTTTACATAAATTTCATCTCAGCCATCTTTGAAAGTAATAGTGTTAATGTTAGATTACTACATTCCAATATAAAACTATTTATTCAAAGTGTACGTGTGTGTCGTTTCCTTGAAATTTAATTTTCTAAACTAAACATATGAATAAATTATTCTAAATTACTTTTGGTTCGAAGAGGGTACACCTAAATAACCTTCAGAAAATTAAGTTTATATTCAGTCTTTGCAGAAAACAAAACACTTTATTTTTTCAAACGTTACTTAGAGTTACATATCCAATCAACAGTTACCAATACTTAAGTAAGGTAATTATTTGTTTACGTTAAAACAACCCATCTTTTAAAAGAGTTAACTATTCATTTTTAGTAATGGTAATAAAAGTTTGGTTTAATTTGAATTTCGCGCACAGATACACGAGGCCTATCTGCACCAGCTGACCCTAACTTAGCAATGATAGACTTACGTTAAAACAACCCATCTTTTAAAAGAGTTAACTATTCATTTTAGTAATGGTGTGATGGTAATAAAAGTTTTGTTTAATTTTGAATTTCGCGCACAGATACACGAGGCCTATCTGCACCAGCTGACCCTAACTTAGCAATGATAGATAAAACGAAGGCAGCTAGACAAAACCACCCACCGCCAACTCTTGGGCTACTCTTTTACCAACAAATTGTGGGATTGACCGCCACATTATAATGCCTCCACGGCTGAAAGAGCGAGCAGGTTCGGTGACGGAGATTCGAGCCCGCGATCCTTAGATTGCGAGTCGAGCGCTCTAACCACCAGGCCATGCCAGGCCAAGGTAATACAATACCCAGAGGAAATCCCAGTGCGAGAAGGGTTTTCTCGCCCAAAACACCCATCCAATGGTATAGGGAAGGGAGGGAGCAAATTCAATGTTCTGTCGAGATTAAGAGTAATCTCGACAGATCATTGAAATAAATAAGATATATTACACTTTAGAAGTGTTCCTAATCTCGACAGATCATTGAAATAAATAAGATATATTACACTTTAGAAGTGTGTATAGTATTAAAATCTGATGGTACCTTTGTTTCGTCCTCAGATTGTTAAGGTTAAAGTATCTATATTTCATTGTTCAGCCTTGGACTTGTAAATAACCAGACTGACAAATGTTTAGTATTAAAATCTGGTGGTACCTTTGTTTCGTCCTCAGATTGTAAAGGGTAAAGTTAACCTAAAGTTTGTTACTCCGCAAGTGTTAAGTAAAAGTTCTCTTTCATTAAGTTATTACAAACTATAGTTGCTGCACGTTTCGAAAAACAAAACCCACTCTGAAAACACTGACATTTTGTTAAAAGTTTATAAATTCTCCTGATTCTCGTGACTTCTGTGAGCATGTACCCAAAAACCTGCAGCGCAATAAAAGTTTTACCTCACGGTTTCATGGTGACCATTATGTTTAACGAAATATTTATGGTGATATGCTACACTCAAAAACTTAATTTTCCTTTTCGACTGGGCCCGGCATGGCCAGGTGGTTAGGGGGGAGCTCGACTAGCAATCTAAGGGTCGCGGGTTCGAATCCCCCGTCCCACCAAACATGCTTGCCCTTTCAGCCATGGGAGGGGCGTTAGTATGTCATGATCAATCCCACTATTCTTTGGTAAAAAAAAGTAGCCCAAGAATTGGCGGTGGGTGGTGATGACTAGCTGCCTTCCCTCTAGTCTTACACTACTAAATTAGGGACGGCTAACTAATGTAGCTTTGCGCAAAATTAAAAACAAACCAAACTTTTTCGACTGGTGTAGTCACGTGATTAAATATAAAATAAAGTAAATTTAGCAATAACATTAACATAAAAAATGATGGGTAATAAACGTTGGGATTGTAATAGAAACAAAATTGTCAACAAGATCTTTCCTAAGTTATTCATACACACTCTACTTTACCTCAGTGGAATCCCGTCTTTCAAAAGAAGACAGTTTTTGAAAAGACTTTACATCTAAACGATCCTTGTTGAATCCCAAGAGCAGTCTGAAAGCTTTTCGGATTCTACTTCAGAACGTCATCCGTAAGTTTCCTGAAGGCTGAACTGTTAGTTTGATCGCGTTTAGTTCAATATTTCAACTTATTTCTGACTGTATATATTTTTTTTCCGCGTATGCAGCGAAACATAAAAAAAAGGATTCGTTACATTTTCTTCTTACATTGAGTTTCAAATATGTTAAATAACGGAACACACAAAAAAATATCAATCCAGCTCATCCAACAAAACATAAATTCTGACATCCATACTCAACGATTGTTTGTTTGTTTTGAATTTCGCGCAAAGCTACACGAGGGCTATCTGCGCTAGCCGTCCCTAGTAGCAGTGTAAGACTAGAGGGAAGGCAGCTAGTCATCACCACCCACCGCCAACTCTTGGGCTACTCTTTTACCAACGAATAGTGGGATTGTCAGGTCACATTATAACTCCCCCACGGCTGAAAGGACAAGCATGTTTGGTGGGACGGGGATTTGAACCCGCGACCCGCAGATTGCGAATCGAGCTCCCTAACCACCTGGCCATGCCGGGCCATTTGGTTTGCGAACATAATATTATGATACGAAGCTTAATCAAAAATTATTTTTTTAAGCCAAAATCTTTTCAACGAAACATTTTAATAAATGAATACTACACTTCACTATATTATTTCGATAATAACAGTTAGTTGCTGTTAAGCACAAAGCTACGAAATGGGCTATATGTGCTCTGCCCACCCGGGGTATCAAACCCAGATTTTTAGCGTTCTAAGCCTGCAGACTTACCGCTGAACTAGTGGTGATGGTGGAGTGAATAAAATTGTAGCCAAAATTTATCTTCGTTAAGCCATTTTCGTCAACTATAATATATGTGTGTGTGTGTGTGTGAATATTACAATTTACCGTAGAATTCTAAACGTGTATCATTTGCAAAATATACAAATATAAACTCTTAGAGTATGGAACTCTGTTTCTAAATACTTCACCTTATAGAAGGATAAAATATTAGATGTCGTAAGGTCATCGAGATTCTTTCTTGTAACAAACAACACATCGACTCAACGCTTAATGGACAGCTAATGTTGTTTTGCTCTCGTAACAAGAACATCGTAAACTTCAGAGAACGGGAAACTTGAATGACGGTCCCGCCACCTGCACTTATCACTTTCCGTGAAATTAATTAAATAAATAATAATAAAAAAAAAACATTGGGTGGAACACGGTGGTTAACGTCAAATGCATTTTCAGGGAGGAGAGCATCTTGAGTACAGATCTCTCGCGTTAATTAAATTAGGATATCCGTGTTCCTTGTTTTAGCCACGTAAGGCGGCGGGTTTGAAGGTTGATTAGAATAACTTGTTTTTAGAGAAAATTTGTTATTTTCATCCTTCAGTATTTACACATTACTTTCTGTAGGTAATGGAACGAAAAGATAGGCCATAAAATTGGTCAGACCAGCACTTGACAAGGTTGTGCTATTCACGAGCTAGTCACGTTCTTTTAGCTCCTTTTCTGTTCACTTCTCATGCTCCCCCCTATCAAGAAGCTTATCTCCCCTAGAAATGCATGTTTAACAATCATGTTTCAAGATAGATTCTTCCAACACGGCTCAACATTTTGTTCCAAACAAAAAAATTTCGTGGGGGCGGTATTATGTGGCGGTCAATCCCACATTTTGTTGGTAAAAGAGTAGCCCAAGAGTTGACGGTGGGTGTTGTTGTCTAACTGCCTTCCTTCTAGTCTCCCATTGCTAAATTAGGGTCGGCTAGCGCAGATAGCCCTCGTGTAGCTGTGCGCGAAATTCAAACTAAACCAAACTTTTATTACCAGTTAGCGTGTCGGGCGGCGGATCGTAAGGTCTGGAACTAAAGGCATGTTGCTTCTGAACACACTCTACGTTTGCAGCTGTGGGTGCGTTATCAGAGCAATAGCCAATTCCGTTACTCGGTTCAAAGAGCCAGAGAAAGTCCTCGTAGCGGCGAGGGGGGGGGGGTGCTACTAGCTATTTGTCATCCACCTGGCCAGTAATAATAATAATAAAAGAATGGCTATACCTGAATTCTAATGATCTCTGCCCAGATCCTTCAGCTCACGTGTGTCTAAAAAGAGTTCAGGTTTAAACTCTCTAACGCTAACCCAATATTGAACTCAGTCAATATAAGATGTACTTATAAAAATTTAGGTACTTACTCTTTTTTTGGGGGGGAAGGGCCATGTCTCTTTTTCTAAAAATTATTTACTGAGTCCGCAGAAATATGTAATATGAAGATCACGTGTTGCTCCTTTTTAATCTCTTACTTTTTCTGTACCTTTATTCCAGTTTTTACTATTTAAAAAAATACTGTAGGCGGATATTGCTTTCAAGTTAAAGTTTTTATTCCCCTCAAGTGAGTTTGAATTTCGTTTCTCGTATATATCTACCAGGCTTTTATGTTTAATTAGAACCTTCTTCGGTAGAGAACACAGAACCACCCCCCCCCCCTACACATGCACACACCCAGTAGCTCAGAGGAACGTCTGAAGGCGCCAAAAACCAGGTCTCAATACCCATGGTGGGCACAGCACAGATAGCCCATTGTGTAGCTTTGCGCTTATCAATCAACAAACAAAGCCTTCGGTAGGGAGAAATTTTAAAACTACAAGCAGTTCAGTTGAATTTGAATCCTCGAATAATAAGTAAGATATATTGCACTTCAGAAGTGTTCCTAATCTCGACATATCATTGTAATAAATGAGATATATTACACTTCAGAAGTGTTCATCGAACATTTGCCAGTCTGGTTATTTACAAGTCCAAGGCTGAACAATGAAATATAGATACTTTAACCTTAACAATCTGAGGACGAAACAAAGGTACCATCAGATTTTAATACTATACATCAAACATTTGTCAGTCTGGTTATTTACAAGTCCAAGGCTGAACAATGAAATATAGATACTTTAACCTTAACAATCTGAAGACGAAACAAAGGTACCATCAGATTTTAATACTATACATCGAACATTTCTCAGTCTGGTTATTTACAAGTCCAAGACTGAACAATGAAATATAGATTTTATACATTATGGTAAATACGTTTTTTGTTTGTTTGTCACTGGGCTATCGAACTGTTTTTTTTTGACAAGATAAGATAAAAAAAAATATTTCAAAAGGTTTCATAGTTTTATCAAACTTGAAAATAGGTCGAAACACAATTTAATGTATTTAATAATAACGTTTTAGACGTTACATAAAATAAAACACCAACTAATCTGAACAAGAAATTAAAACAAAATCCACTCAGGCAGCTGGAAACGCGCATGAGAAAAACAGAGCATGGAGTTTCTAGACTATCTTTATCAATGCTAATATTTCTAACGTTTCTAAAGTTATTGTTCATTTTTTTAAACCTCTTGGCATTACAGCTTAAAAAAAATTCAGAATAACGAGCAAATTTGAGAAAACTTTGCGAACCATAAAAGAAATTTATAAAGCTGCTAGATATAAGTCTAGAAAAGGTTTACAGTTTTATTAAAACCAGTCATATGTTCTAACTATTAATCTACCACTACGCGAGATTACACATGAAACGAACTTCAAGTATGCCCACGTGGATAATAAAGCGCTTCGTAAATGATCTTTTACAACTACTAACGGAATGTTTAATTTGTTCTTGACTTGAGTATTACAGCTTTAATTACGTTAAATTAAAAAAGTATAAGTTAATCTCTGTAGTAAGCTTTTCATGTAACAAAATGCGAAAACTACGAGATGTGTTTGTTTGTTTTTGAATTTCGCGCAAAGCTACACGAGGGCTATCTGCGCTAGCCGTCCCTAATTTAGCAGTGTAAGACTAGAGGGAAGGCAGCTAGTCACCACCACAAAGCTAC
>NW_013743048.1:0-5113 GCF_000517525.1 Limulus polyphemus
ATAGTCACCTGTCATATCTTGTACCACTTTCTATATAGTCACCTGTCGTATCTTGAGCTACTTAAGTACCACTTTCTATATAGTCACCTGTCGTATCTTGACCTATTTAAGTACCACTTTTTATATAGTCACCTGTCGTATCTTGTACTACTTAAGTACCACTTTTTATATAGTCACCTGTCATATCTTGTACCACTTTTTATATAGTCACCTGTCGTACTTTGTATCATCAGCGAACATCTATACACATTTGTTTGTTGCAATGAAACATCGACAATCTCTGAATGCGGCTACAAGAAGTGGTAGAAACGTTTGGACTTTGATACTTTATTTAGAACACAGGAAAACAAAAGTTTCGTTCTGGCTTGTTTGTAGTTATGCACAAAGCTACACAATGGACTAACTGTGCTCTGCCCACCACGGGTACCGAAACCCGGTTTCTAGCGTTGTAAGTCCGCAGATATACCGCTGTGCCACTAGGGGGAGGGACAACAACGAGAGAGAGAAATGAAGACGCTACCACCAAAATGTTTCAGATTTTGTTGTTACCACACTATATTAATTAGGGATATGGCTAGATAGTACCAAACATATAGACCGAATACAAGGCAGATCTTCGGCTTGACCTACCCCCTGGTTATTAAAATCTTTAGAAGCAGTCGTTTAACTTGACATGTTCCCTAGAACAGTATTACTGTGTATGAATATACTATATAACACGAAGCTTTATTGTATAATACAGTTGGTCTGGTGACAACTTCTATGTGTGTAACATGCAGGTGTGGAGTTTATCGTACATCTTTTGAAATACCTACTACACTTCCCCCTGCAAAGTCGAGTGTTCGCTCGTGCGTTACACGTGAAACGTGCAGAGAAAACACCTTGATGGAACGAAGTTATTTTTCCTTTAAAAAATGCTGGTTTTTCCTAGAAAGTCTCGTTACATGCACGGGCTGCTGCTTAACGTCGTTAACACGCTTTCTCTCAGTGTAATTAATTGTACTAGACATTAATCTCCTACCTCAAGATTAAAATTATGTGTTTACCATATACTTGTATTTATGACATACAATCAAAGAATAACTGTTGTTGTTTTTTATCAATTCAAAATCCACGTACATTTCTACCCTAACACCTGGTGGACTGAAAACAAGTTACCCTAACACGTGGCGGACTTAGAACAAGTTACTTCATTTCTGTTTAACCTTCTGTGGCGAGGATCACTGAAATATCCTAACAAGAATTTGTTTGTTTGTTGTAAAGGCACAAAGCTACACAATGAGCTATCTGTGCTCTGCCCGCCGCGGATAATAAAACCTGATTTTTAGTGTTTTATAAGTGCACTGGCTTACCGCTGAACCCTCCAGGGTCGGCTTTCTTTTCATCGACGAGCATGCGCACACAAACAGAATAACAACAACAACAACAAAAACGGAGTAAAGAAGTCAGTGTATTTTAAGTCTCGAACGTAACGGCTGTTTTTATCTCTCCAAAAATACGAATAAACCGTTTAAACTAGAATATATAAAACAACAGGAAACACGTTTCGTCATTAAAGCCAGATTATGTATTATAATTCATGTACATTATTTCTTTCTAGCTTAGCTTGCTTCTAGCAACAAAAATGAGCCAGTCCAACAGGTGGTGTGACGTAATGACACCGCGCACCACATGCACGTGGTATATGTTATATTTTATTCAGACTGTACACGTACATATGCCTTGAAAGTATGGAATATTCTGGACATCTTCTTTCTCCTAAAAATGAATGTTGAATTTGTTTAATGAACGACTGATTCATTAAGTAAATTTCTATGTTTAAGCGCAAAGCTGAACGAAGGACTATCTTATCACTAAAGGGATCGAACCCCAAATTTTATCATTATAAACCCTCAAGCTTAACCGTTATAATTAAATGAATCGATTCAAAGTAACAAACTATAGACATATTAAGACAATTTCAACTGAAGTTCGAAAATCGTTTTTTTTTTTGTACTGTATATATATAAACTTATATTACATCCTTTCAGTGCTTTTCTGGGGGAAAAAAATCTAATATTATAAAACACAGTGTGTATCTGTATGTCTGTCTCTCGGTCACGCACTGATGTTATAGCAACTTATTACGTAATGTAAGTAGTTTAGCTTCCTGTCAGTTAGAAGTGAGTAGTCTGCGATCGATCGACAATTAAAGATATATTTGGACTAAAATGTACAAAAAATTCACCTTTTTCGCAGTTTGAAAACGTATCTTTGTTAAATCGTCGAGTTAAACCAAAAACGTTTTCCAATCTCAAAAAATGCAATTCCCTGGGCGACGAGGTCGAACTTACGACACAATTTAGACTTCCCACCCATTTGCCTAATCGGTCATCACTGATGAAATATAGATAAGACTAGAAGAGCACGTGATAGACTTAAAACTACAGAACTATTTCTGAAGTTTAATAATGAAAACACCAACAGAAAGAAACAGAAGATTGGCTCGGGAACTAGAAGATCCTTTATTTTTGTTGTGTCTGTTTACGGGCGGCAAAGTTGTAAATGCATATTGGAGGATTCAAATTTGGTAGGCTTTGGTTTCCTGTCATTTTTGACGGGTCTTTATATGGTATAAGTATCAAATAATATCTGTTGAAAAATCTCATAAAATTGAATAGCCAACTGATATCCTACAGGTGTTCCTTCGATTATAAAATACAATAAACGATTCTGATGGCATTTGCAAAATATGCATTCGTAAATATTAATTTTTTTACTGTTTTGCAGGTTTTGAAGATCCATCGTAACTTTTTTAATGTTTGTGTTCTGGTTTGATTTACATTTGCATGAGAATTTAGGAACAAAGAGTGTTTGTTTGTTTGTGTTTATTTGTAATTAAGCACAAAGCTACACAATGGTGCTCTGCCCACCACGGGTATCGAAACCCGGATTCTAGCGTTGTAAGTCCGCAGACACACCGCTGTGCCACGGGGGAGGGGGAGAACAAAGACAGGATCCACAGCAACCCCAGTATTACCTGCACACAACAAGTAAAAAAATACCTCCTTCATATGGTATTTCCCATTAAACAAAGGTTTTAGGATTCAGAAGGAATTCTACCATAACTTATGAACAAAATTGTCCAGATGAATGAATTCCCAATTAAGATAATAACGTTCACTTATCACCAAGTATCAATGTTCTCATTATGTTCGCCTTAATTTTGTTTTTAACACATAGCTGCGCAATGGGCTACCTGCCTTGTACCCATCACAGAGATCGAACCCCGATATTTAAAGCCATAAGTCTTCAATTTGCTGCTGTGCACAAAAAGCACTCTTATTATGTATTTGTATTTTGTATTTAAGGCAAGGCTACTTGCCACCGTCCTTAATTTTAAACTACTGACTAGAGGTAAGACAGCCAATCAGCAACACCTACCCTCCACAGTTTAAAGTGGGGGAGGGATATTTTGTGGTATCACAAGATTCGAACCCGGCACGCCAGCTCCGAAATCCCGAGCTCCTCTGCCACGCAATATTTTACTACAGCTCTTTTTAACAAGGAAACCCCACTATACTTAGCTATGTTAATTAAACTCTATATCACAAAGGATAGTGTATTAAATCTAATATTCTGTAGGCCAGGCATGGTTAGAACACTCGATTCGCAATTTGCAGGTAGCGGGTTTGAATCCCTTCACCGAACATGCTCGCTCTTTCAGCCGTGGGGGCGTTATAATGTAATGGCCAATCCCTTTATTCGTTGGCTAGCGCAGTTATCTCTCGAGTAGCTTTTCACGAAATTATATAGTATTTTCTGTTCAGGGTTAGGGTTAGCCATCTCATGAAATAATAGATAAGCGAAGATAAATAAATCGTTCGGTTAAAAAATCAAATTTAAAAGTAAATTAAACTTACTTTATTAATCCCCGAGTGTTTTTGTTTGTTTTGAATTTCGCGCAAAGCTACACGAGGACTATCTGCGCTAGCCGTCCCTAATGTAGCAGTGAAAGACTAAAGGGAAGGCAGCTAGTCATCACCACCCACCGTCAACTCTCGGGCTACTCTTTGTATCAACGAATAATGGGATTGACCGTCACATTATAACGCCGACATGGCTGAAAGGACGAGCATGTTTGGTGTGACGGGGATTCGAACTCGCGACCCTCAGATTGCGAGCCAAGCGCCATAACCACCTGGCCATGCTCCCGAGTATGATATCGGAAATGTTGCCTGATAGGCAACGCTTACAACTGTTATTATTTGTGAAATTTTGCTCAAAGCTACTCAAGGGCTATCCGAGCTACCCGTCCAAAATTTTGAAGTGATAGACTAGAGGGAAGGCATCTAGTCAACATCACCCTCCGTCAAACCTTGGGTTGCTCTAAACGAATAGTGGAATTTGACTTTCATTCTTATAACACGTCTATGCCCCAAAGTGCGGAGAGCGATTGTTTTTTGGCGGTGACGGGACGCAAAGCTCGAATCGACAGTCTGGTACGATAACAAATGGGCCCTGCTCATCTGTACGCAGGACGTGGACTGATGATTAGCGTGATCAGACTGTGGATCCGAAATTTCACGGATCGTGACCCGTTGCCACAAAATCGCGATTTTGGCGGCTGTGGGTGCGCTATAAGAGTGACAACCAAATCTTACTCTACCCTTGGGCGGTGGGTGCTTCTCTTTCTCTCTATTCTATCAGTTCACAATTATGAGCTGCTACGTCCATATAGCCTGAAACAAACAAACAAGTATAAATTTTTACACGGATACCCAGCACAGTAGCATATTAAAATGGTCTTTTAATGTTCAAGTATTCAGTGGTTAAAACAGTTAGTACTATTGATATGCTTATTTCCAAACACTGTAGTCAAATAAACCAGACAGCTCTTGCTAATGCAAGTAAAAGTTTACTCACTTTTGAGGACCGGTTATGTCTTATTTGGTACGTACTCAGCAGTCCTAACCGTCACAATAAGTATACTAGGTACGTACTCAACAGTCCTAACCGTCACAATAAGTATACTAGGTACGTACTCAACAGTCCTAACCGTCACAATAAGTATACTAGGTACGTACTCAACAGTCCTAACCGTCACAATAAGTATACTAGGTACGTACTCAAC
>NW_013743049.1:0-3848 GCF_000517525.1 Limulus polyphemus
AGTATACACAGATCGTACATCAGTTAAACACCAAATATCCAGTGATCTAGCTGCAGTAAAGCACCTAGTATCCAAAGATCGAACATCAGCAAAACACCCAGTATACACAGATCTTACTTCAGCAAAACACCTAGTATACACAGATCGTACATCAGTAAAACACCTAGTATACACAAATCGTACATCAGTAAATAAAACACCTAGTATACACAGATCGTACATCAGCAAAACACTCAGTATACACAGATCTTACTTCAGCAAAACACCTAGTATACACAGATCGTACATCAGTAAAACACCTAGTATACACAAATCGTACATCAGTAAATAAAACACCTAGTATACACAGATCGTACATCAGTAAAACACGTAATATACACAGATCGTACATCAGTAAAACACCTAGTATACACAGATCGTATTTCAGTAAAACACCTAGTATACACAGATCGTATTTCAGTATACGTGGAAACTGGCAGATGCGGTTTTGGTTTCAAGTTATTACCAGATGGGTTATGATACATCTAATACATCTTTGAACTATCCTAACATCGACATCTAAGCTATCGTAACCTCGACATCTAAACTATCGTAATTTCGACATCTAAACTATCCTCATCTCGACATCTAAACTATCCTAACCTAGACATCTAAACTATCGTAACCTTGACATCTAAGCTATCGTAACCTAGACATCTAAACTATCCTAACCTCAACATCTAAACTATTCTAACCTCGACATCTAAACTATCCTAACCTCGACACCTAAACTATCCTAACCTCGACATCTAAACTATCCTACTCTTGACATTTAAACTATCCTAACCTCGACGCCTAAACTATCCTAACCTCGACATCTAAACTATCCTACTCTTGACATTTAAACTATCCTACTCTTGACATCTAAACTATCCTAACATCGACATCTAAACTATCGTAACCTCGACATCTAAACTATCCTAACCTCGACATCTAAACTATCGTAACCTCGACATCTAAACTATCGTAACCTAGACATCTAAACTATCGTAACCTAGACATCTAAACTATCCTAACCTCGACATATAAACTATCCTAACCTGGACATATAAACTATCCTAACCTCGACATATATACTATCCTAACCTCGACATACAAACTATCCTAACCTATGACGATACAGATGAATATCGTAACGCTACTTTACGACCGTTACTATAGTGATACAGACAAACGGGATAATGATACTTTCACGACCATTACTATGGTGATACACACAAACGGCATAACACTACTTCATAAATGCTATGGCGATAAGGCAAACAGCAAATGCTATTTTACAAATGTTACTATGGCGATACAGGTAAATAGGGTAACGCTACTTTGCGACCGTTACTATGGTGATACAGACAAACAGGATAATGATACTTTCACGACCATTACTATGGTGATACACACAAACGGCATAACACTACTTCATAAATGCTATGGCGATAAGGCAACCAGCAAACGCTATTTTACAAATGTTACTATGGCGATACAGGTAAATAGCGTAACGCTACTTTGCGACCGTTACTATGGTGATACAGACAAACGGGATACTGATACTTTCACGAGCGTTACTATGGTGATACAGACAAACGGCATGAAGCTACTTTCACGAACGTTACTATGGTGATACAGACAAACGGCATAAAGCTACTTCACGACCGTTACTATGGTGATACATGCAACCAGCATAAAGCTTCTTCACAACCGTTACTATGGTGATACACGGAATCTGGAGCACAGTTCATAAGATAGTGTCTCGTGTGTTTAGTGGTAAGGTTTTTGCTGTAAAATAAAAACAATAACCTTGTTTTTTTGTAATGTAACAAAGATGATAACTTTAAGAAAGGAACAAGAAACTGTATTCCTCATCTCATGAAGAAGTAAGAATAGACCATTAGCCACGAACCCAAAAAAAGGACGAGTTCCCGTCAGTTTGAAATTATTTCTGACCAAAAATGCCAGTGTTACGTCATTATTGATTTATTAAGACACGAATATTTCTACGTGTCATTTGTGTTATTGAAGGTTTATTATAAATTTTACGTAAAAAATCTGATGAGTTAAGTGAGACTCCTGGGCCGGGACTTGGACCAAGCCGTTTTTCGCTCATTGGCTTTTTCGTAATTTGGTTGGGTGTTTGTAAATAAATCCATTATGTACCGGAGAATACTCACATTGTTAGTCAGAGATCTCGAGTTGAAGTTCCGTTCATGAAGTCTCTTTTCATTTACTGCCTTTTTTTTTTTACGTACAAATATATGCTAGTCTAATAATTTGTTTGCGTTAGTGCAAAGCTACATAATAAGTTACGTACGCTCTCTACTCACCATGAGGAATCGAGCCACGGATTTTGTCATTGTAAGTCCGTAAACTTGCCATTGACCTATTGGGCACAGTCTAATGGGAACATAGCAGTACTGGAAACAGTTATTAATCACGTGTTAGACTAATAAAGACAACAACATGCTTGGAGAATTTATCCAATCTCTTTTTAAAGATGTGTTTCTCTGGGTTATACTTCCTGGTCATCTATAGGGCATAGTTCGTGGCCATCTATAGGACATAGTTCATGGTCATCTATAGGTTATAGGTGATGGTCATGTATAGGCTATACTTCCTGGTCATCTATAGGGTATAGTTCATGGTTATCTATAGGCTATACTTCCTGGTCATCTATAGGTTACACTTCCTGGTTATCTATAGGTTATAGGTGATGGTCATCTCTAGGTTATAGTTCATGGTCATCTCTGGGTTATACTTCCTAGTCATCTATAGGTTACACTTCCTGGTAACCTATAAGGTATAATTCATGGTCATCTCTGGGTTATACTTCCTGGTCATCTATAGGTTACACTTCCTGGTAATCTATAAGGTATAGTTCATGGTCATTTATAGGTTATAGGTGATGGTCATCTCTAGGTTATAGTTCATGGTCATCTCTGGGTTATACTTCCTGGTCATGTATAGGCTATACTTCCTGGTCATCTATAGGGTATAGTTCATGGTTATCTATAGGCTATAGTTCCTGGTCATCTATAGGGTATAGTTCATGGTTATCTATAGGCTATACTTCCTGGACATCTATAGATTATACTTCCTGGTCATCTATAGGTTATAATTCATGGTTATACTTTATGATAATTCCTGGGTTATATTTCTGTTCATCTCTGGTTATACACGTTTAATCAGACAATGCGGACTTTATTTTGTGTTGTTCAACGCGTCTTCGTTGCTGAGGGTCTGCGTGGAGCATGACAGTAGCTCTGTGTCTCTCGTTATCTTAGACTTTAAATTAACAAGAATATTGTGAGTGTATATAATAAAAAACAATGTGTACCGGCTGGGAGCGTTATAACGTTACCTCAGTGTTATATAATTCTGTTGGGAATATGAAGTGAAGACATGAAAGTCCAGGTGGCGACGGAGGCTTATGAACATATATATATGACATACAGAAGTTGTTGTTATCTATCTAATGTATAACATATATATGACATACAGAAGTTGTTGTTATCTATCTAATGTATAACATATATATGACATACAGAAGTTGTTGTTATCTATCTAATGTATAACATATATATGACATACAGAAGTTGTTATTATATATCTAATGTATAACATATATATGACATACAGAAGTTGTTATTATATATCTAATGTATAATCTATATATGACATACAGAAGTTGTTATTATATATCTAATGTATAATGTATATATATGACATACAGAAGTTGTTATTATATATCTAATGTATAACATATATATGACATACAGAAGTTGTTGTTATCTATCTAATGTATAACATATATATGA
>NW_013743050.1:0-2663 GCF_000517525.1 Limulus polyphemus
ACTTTATGTATGTGTGTCTATCTGTATGAGTATTGGTTTTCTTACTTTATGTATGTGTGTCTATCTGTATAAGCATATTTGTATACAAGATAACTTGAAACGTTTTCGTCTGACTATATTTGGTGCACAGCCTGAATGTTCATCAGAACCAACTGATCAACTTGTGATGAATATATGTTAAAGGTGAACCACATTCGATATAATAAAAAAACGGTCCAAACTATAAACCAAACTGAGATAAAAGTAAGATCTTGACGCTTTCACTGTAAGTGTGAAGGTAACTACATGCTGCTGTATATTGTGGACCGTACTCTTTGCGTGTCTTACTAGTGTTAATGATTTGATCATCAACGTAAAATTAGAACACAGAGAATCCGTCACATTAAAAATGAACATAGCAATTTTTAATTTTCAAAATTCTGTGGGGTTTGTAAATTGTTACTGTTCCTCACTCTTATAAAGAATGTCTAGAACATCTGAGATTTTTAAATATTTAAATATTCTTTTTTTTTCGGAACACGAAAGAATAAGAAGATAACAGATATATACGTCATTTCCTTTTGATTCTATTTGAATGTTCTGTAATCGATTTGACAGAACGAATAGTCTTTTGATTGAAACAAACAGCAACGTAAGTGAATCGTCTGTGGTTTTAATGGTTCTCGGCTTTTGTGGACTGAAAATCTTGTTCGGATGGGCTCTTTTCCATAAAGCAAACTTAAGCTAAGAGCCACTTGTTGGGCTAGTGTAGCCTCCGGCGAGAGTTGGGCAAATACCATTGATCATCTAGTGACGGTGTTCTTGCCCTCGTCGGATTGACGAAATGTACTAAGATTCAAAAGGCTGTGGGCTGCTGATAAGAGTTCTCAAAACAGCGAAACGGTACGGAATCGATGTCTGAAGTCCACACGCCTTTCCGGATGTACTCGTACCAGCCGGAAACGTTAAGAATTCTCATTTCCTGACAGCTAAAGCCTCCAGTACCTTCATCTCAAGACGAGTAGTTTTCCATGATAGTTTATAGTTATATATAATGATCTAAGCCTTAATTCAACTTCTGTGGAGGTTTACTCCACGAAGACTTAAGATCCTGTGGGGTCTACGTGCCAGGCACGTGAAAAAAGAAATACAGCGGAGTGAATTAACAAGTTAAGAGTTCGAACAGCTAGTGTGATTTATGTTACTTCTCAGCAGACTTCTCAAGTAACAACCTAAAAAAATCCCAATCTCTTCGTCTACTGACTGACTGCCTTAAAACATCCAAACGAACTCGTCTACAGAATAGATAGAAAATCCCAATAAACACACATATAGTGAAGAACTAGAAAAATCCCAACCACTTCACTTAATGAAACTAGAAAATCCCAGTCAAGTCATATAGTGAAAACGAAGAAACATTCCAACTAGCATGTTCAGCGGCTGACGAGAAAAATCCCCAGGTCAACTCATTTACATCTATAGATACCATAACAGATATAGACCAAGTAATATAGAGACTACTTACAGACACCACAACCAACTACTCTAGAGACTACCTACAGATACCACATCCAACTACTCTAGAGACTACCTACAGATACCACAACCAACTACTCTAGAGACTACCTACAGATACCACAACCGACTATTCTAGAGACTACCTACAGATACCACAACCAACTACTCTAGAGACTACCTACAGATACCACAACCAACTACTCTAGAGACTACCTACAGATACCACAACCAACTAATCTAGAGATTACCTACAGATACCACAACCAACTATTCTAGAGACTAGCGACAGATACATCAACCAACTACTCTAGAGACTAGCGACAGATACATCAACCAACTATTCTAGAGACTAGCGACAGATACCACAACCAACTATTCTAGAGACTACCTACAGATACCACAACCAACTATTCTAGAGACTACCTACAGATACATCAACCAACTATTCTAGAGACTAGCTACAGATACCACAACCAACTATTCTAGAGACTACCTACAGGTTCCACAACCAACAACTCTAGAGAATAACTATAGATATTACAACCAACGACTCTAGAGACTAGATACAGATATTACAACCAACTACTAGAGTGACTACCTACAGACACCACAACCAACTATTCTAGAGACTACCTACAGATACATCAACCAACTATTCTAGAGACTAGCTACAGATACCACAACCAACTATTCTAGAGACTACCTACAGGTTCCACAACCAACAACTTTAGAGAATAACTATAGATATTACAACCAATTACTCTAGAGACTAGATACAGATATTACAATCAAATGGCCGAGACTAGCTAAAGGTAATACAACCAACATCACTAGAGACTAATTACAGATATCTCAACGAACTCTTTCAGTGACTAACTATAAATATCCTAGTCAACAAATCCAGTGACTAACTATAAATATCGCAGTCAACAAATCTAGTGATTAACTATAAGTATCCTAGTCAACAAATCCAGTGATTAACTATAAATATCGCAGACAATAAATCCAGTGACTAACTATAAATATCGCAGTCAACAAATCCAGTGACTAACTATAAATATCGCAGTCAACAAATCCAGTGATTAACTATAAGTATCCTAGTCAACAAATCCAGTGACTAACTATAAATATCGCAGTCAACAAATCCAGTGGCTAACTAAAAATAT
>NW_013743051.1:0-7174 GCF_000517525.1 Limulus polyphemus
CAGCGGATCACAGACAATTATGTTTCAAAGCCAAATTTCTCTTGTGACATATGAGTTTGTGACACTGTGACTGCTCCTTGGTACCTTTTGAATGTTTAATTTTTTATCCTTGATTTATTATGTGGTAGCGAGCATGTTATACAAAAGTCTTCTAATAAGATTGCATCCTTTTAAGGAAGCATTAATCAAAAAATAGGTCTAATCTATTAAAAAATACTGCTTTAACAGATTTAGCGTTACTCGTGAATACCGACAACAGATTCGACTGAGTGAAGTAAACTTTACCTCCATGCTTAATGTTTACTGTCTTATCTAACATCTCCAGCAGTTTCTGAAGCTGGTCTTCCAGTGGTAGACTTTCTCGTTCTTCAGAGTTCAGGAATGCATCCACTTAAAGACAAACATAAGCATACGAGTTTCTAACTGATATTATCATTTAAAGCTCAGTGTCAATGAAATTTAACTATAATTCTATTGTTTAATTCTTAATATCATTATTACATGAATCTAATATATTACAAAAGATTTCAATATATTATCTTAGGAATCCAAAAAACAACTCTGTATGCAACAATACAGAGATGCTGAAGTATAATCTTTATCAAAGTCTCTCGAACTAGTCCCCTTCTACTCTAGTTACTACAATTTGGTGCTACTACACGTACCTGTCATATTTTATTCAAGACCAATTTGAGTTGGTTTGAAAGACAATGACATAGTTATCTCTGTGAACACTTCTTTAATAACAACATCTAATTGTTTTTCATGTAGCTCTAACTTTACATTTTACTGGAATTTTAATACTGCAGTGGGAGAAAACCATTCTTGATGAAGGAAAAGAAGAAAGACTGGCAGAGTTTAACACCTGCAACTTCAATTTAAAAATATCGTACAATATCATAAATCACCTCGTCTTAATTGAGACTACAACTGATAATACTGAGGGTGATAATTAATAAAATAATGTTTTCTATTCATTATAAGTTTTAGTTTCATGATGCTACATACTTTAATTACTCACTATATTTACTGGGTTAATTTTTAGCTCATATCAAAAGTTACTGATAATAGTCTACAAAGCCAAATTGTTAAACAAGAGCAAATGGTGATCAACTATTCTCAACTTTAACTCCTTAATTTACCATTAGACTGTCACATTGGCCAATCTCAAATTAAGGACTACCTCCAGGATAGTCACAGTGGCCAATCTCAAATTAAGGACTACCTCCAGGAAAAGTCACATTGGCCAATCTCAAAGTAAAGACTACCTCCAGGATAGTCACATTGGCCAATCTCAAAGTAAGGAGTACCTCCAGGATAGTCACATTGGCCAATCTCAAAGTAAGGACTACCTCCAGGATAGTCACATTGGCCAATCTCAAAGTAAGGAGTACCTCCAGGACTTTGAGATTGGCCAATGTGACTCACTTATATTGCCCAGCTTCATTGTCCTGAAGATGTTCTTAACATTTAGATTGCCCGGTGTTAATGTCCTGAAGATGTTCTTAAGATTTAGATTGCCCGGTGTTAATATCCTGAAGGTGTTCCTAACATATAGATTGTCCAGCATCAATGTCCTGAAGGTGTTCCTAACATTTATATTACCCAGCATCAATGTCCTGAAGGTGTTCCTAACACTTATATTGCCCAGTGTCAATGTCCTAAAGGTGTTCCTAACATTCAGATTGCTCAACATCAATGTCCTGAAGGTGTTCTTAACATTTAGATTGCCCGGTGTTAATTTTAAAGGTACTCTTTGAATTTACTAAGATTGGCCAATGTGACTATCCTGGAGGTACTCCTTACTTTGAGATTGGCCAATGTGACTATCCTGGAGGTACTCCTTACTTTGAGATTGGCCAATGTGACTATCCTGGAGGTAGTCCTTACCCTAACACTTAGATTGCCCAATGTCCTGAAGGTGTTCCTAACATTTAGATTGCTCAACATCAATGTCCTGAAGGTGTTCCTAAAACACCTTCAGGACATTTGACACTGGGCAAGATAAGTGTTAGAAACACCTTCAGGACATTGATGCTGGGTAATATAAATATCAGGAACACCTTCAGGACATTGATGCTGGATAATTTAAATGTTAGGAACACCTTCAGGACATAAACATTGGGGAATCTAAGTGTTGGTAAGGATAACTGATACTAAGTTCTATCTGAATATAAGATACAAGAAATATCAATAACATGGATGTTCAAACACCTTCCAGTAAAAGGAAGTACAAATTAAGTCTTAAATAAGAAAAAATTAATTCTATAAAATTCAAATGTTCATTGGAAACACCAAGAAAAACTGAGAAGAATGATCACAAGACCTGAGATTATGGATATCACACAGTGACTGAAACTGTAGTATAAGTCTGAAAAAAGAAATGATGGTAAAACATGAAAGAATGAATAAAGGCTACTTCCTAACCCTAATAAGTAAAACACTGAAATGTTAAGGTCTTTGAAATACAAATCACAGATCTTTAGTATGCTGGGTCATGTGACAGAAGACAAGATTTTTATACAGGGTAAACAAATAAAATGAATCTTTATTTACAATAATGTATGTATGTCCAACACTAAACTGGTCAGATTCTCTCTTTCTAATGAGACTTCACTGACTGCTGGGACTGGAGAAGGATTTCTTAAACATTTGGACAGGACAGACTGAGACTGTCCACACAGGAGAATGACTGAATAATAATGTTATAATACATTTTCAAATTAGACAAAGGGGATCCTACTGCAGTATCCCATAATCCATACATTACCTAAGTCAAGATCTATTCCAAATGGTATATTCTAGGGAGAACTACTAATCTGTGTCAACTTGTACAGGTATCTGAATCATCCTTTGAGATGAGCTTATTTCACTAAAGCAAGTGGACCTAAACAAGATCAAATTGGTGCAAGACTTCAAGGAGTAGTCCCTCCTGTATGTAATCTTTACCTAAGCAAAATAATTACTAAATGGTAAACCAACAGACACCAAACCTGGTGGGAAAAAATATATAAAGAAAGACATTAACAGAAATTCCCTGGTAACCAAGAGAAACCAAACTTAAGGACATTAACAGAAATTCCCTGGTAACCAAGAGAAACCAAACTTAAGAACATTAGCAGAAACTCACTGGTAACCAACAGATACCAAATTTAAGACATTAATGGAAACTCACTGGCAACCAAACCTAAGAACATTAGTAGAAACTCACTGGTAACCAACAGATACCAAATTTAAGACATTAACAGAAATTCCCTGGTAACCAAGAGAAACCAAACCTAGAAACATTAGCAGATACTTGTTGGTAACCAAGAGAAACCAAACTTACGGACATTAGTAGAAACTCACCGGTAACCAACAGATACCAAATTTAAGACATTAATGGAAACTCACTGGCAACCAAGAGAAACCAAACTTAAGGACATTAGTAGAAACTCACCGGTAACCAACAGATACCAAATTTAAGACATTAATGGAAACTCACTGGCAACCAAGAGAAACCAAACTTAAGGACATTAGTAGAAACTCACTGGCAACCAACAGATACCAAATTTAAGACATTATTGGAAACTCACTGGCAACCAAGAGAAACCAAACTTAAGGACATTAGTAGAAACTCACTGGTAACTAACAGATACCAAATTTAAGACATTAATGGAAACTCACTGGCAACCAAGAGAAACCAAACTTAAGGACATTAGTAGAAACTCACTGGTAACCAACAGATACCAAATTTAAGATATTAATGGAAACTTACTGGCAACCAACAGACACCAAACCTAAGAACATTAGCAGAAACTTGTTGGTAACCAGAAAAAAAAAAGATAAAAAATTGCATGAGAAACAAAACATTAATAATAATTTTCTCAAAGCATGATAATTTCTTATCAAATATAAACCTATGGTTTGGATGGGAAAATATGTCTTTAAAAAAAATCAATGTCTGCATTTCTTATGGGCTCCACTGAATCAGAGCAGAAATAAAACTTCGAACACTTTTTCAATTTTTATTTCTCAATTTGAGTAAATAAGTAATAAAATATCAATTCTAAAATATTCTTGAGCAAAAATTGTTGGAATAGAGTTAGGATCTTTGTTTTTACTTAAATCTTGAAATTTGATATTCAGGTGTGCACTCAAAACTTGAAAGGTGCTCATCAACCCTGAAAGGGTTAATACAATAATGAGACCTGACCATCACTCCTGTAATGTATCCATGGTCTTGGTAGAAAAAAATAGACAAGCCAAAGGAAAAGAACAAAAGGCTTTGAGAAAAAACAAAACATGGAAGTTTAGCATGAAAACATAAGATGAACTTTGGAAAGATCTTGATGGCAAAAACCAGGTATGAAGCACTCAATCATCTTCTGAACTTTCAGAGAAGAAAGGCACACTGATCCTAGGAAATGATAATAAGACAAAACCTTAGCCAGTGGAAGGAAGAGAAAAGTACAATGACTTAAACTTTTAATAAGTTAGGACCTGAGCCAATGGAAGGAGTTGATAGGCAAAATGACCAAAGGAAACTTTCAATAAGTCAAGATCTGAGCCAGTGGAAGGAGAAGGAAGGCAAACTGACCCAAGGAAACTTTCAATAAGTCAAGACCTGAGCCAGTGGAAGAGGAAGAAAGGCAAACTGACCCAAGGAAACTTGATATAAGTCAGAAGCTGAGCCAGTGGAAGAAGAAGCACACTGATCCAAAGAAACTTCCAATAAGTCAAGACATGAGTTAATGGAAGGAAAACGTTTCTAAATCTGAAGTAGTTAAGTTTGAAGTTATAATGAAAACTGGTAAACATAAACAAGCTATGTACCTGTTCAATGCACATGGAAGACACAGTGGGGCCAGAACCCATTTACATGTCTTCGGCATCAATTTGTCTTCTTCATTTGTTTCTTCAGGAACTTCATTTGACAGTTGTCCTAATTTTTACTAAGCTTTCTTGATTTTTGTCACACCACCCATCTACTACTTCTTTCTCTGGCTAAGTGATCTTCCTCTTTATCGCACTGTTTTTGAACTATTTATAGTTTTATTCAGAATTTTAATTAAGAATTTACTTCACAGATGGTATTGGAAATGTTCAATTGAAATGAAAAGATGAGGTTGTTTGATTCTGTAAACATGCCATCTTTTAATTCGACTGTTAACCAATAATGGTATTAAAAAAGCTTGCTGTAAATATGATCATTTATTAACAAAACAAATTAGCATAACATCCTCAATCAACTTGGATTTGAACACCAAACTTCCACAAGAGAATAAAGAGCTGTAACTACTGAGACACTTTGATATCCGATATCAACAAATATCTATTTAAAATATCATGGTATTCATGTTTTCCTGAATATTGAAAGAGCTTGCTATAAACATGATCATTTATTTTCTAAAAATTATAAAAAAGTCCTAAATGTACTTGTATTTGAATGCGAGACTTCTGCTTGATGTTTGGGTGCTCTAACCACCAAGGCAATTTGAGTGTTACCAACAGACAGTGACTTTTATATATATAGATTACATAAATAAGTAAAACTCAGAATTAAGTAAGTGACAACATACAGGTAATAAATATTTATAATAAAAAATAAATTTATTTTATTTTCTAAAAATTATAAAAAAGTCCTTAATGTACTTGTATTTGAATGCGAGACTTCTGTTTGATGTTTGGGTGCTCTACCCACCAAGGCAATTTGAGTGTTACCAACAGACAGTGACTTTTATATATATAGATTACATAAATAAGTAAAACTCAGAATTAAATAAAGTTAAAAGAATACTTGTAACTCATAAGCATTATATGTTTTATTGATGTGCTTTAACATTAAGTACAAAGTCAATATATTCACATTAATTTTAAACATATTTTTGTGCCAGAACTAAGTTTTAGACTAATATTGTCACTGCTTTTCCCCTTACACGTGTTTGTAGGACATGAGCTTATATCCAGTATTGCATACCTACTACATATTGTCTTGTGATATCAACCTGACATTTGTGTATCAGTTCATTTTATATCTTTTTTATTATAAATATTTATTACCTGTATGTTGTCACGACGTGCTTTAACAGTTTCAAACATCTCATAGGCATTATATGTTTTATTTGGTTAAAAGAATACTTGTAATGTTTGAAACTGTTAAAGCACGTCAATAAAACATATAATGCCTAAGAGTTACAACCATTCGTTTAACCACGTTTGTAACTGTTAAAGCATATCAATAAAACATATAATGCCTAGGAGTTACAAACATCCTTTTAACCATGTTTGAAACCACTTGCTACATGTTTACAAACTATTTCAGACTTTTAAGTGTTACTCAAAATATGTTGCTAAACTGTATAAGTTAATCTGAAATAATTCAAGTTACTTTTATAAGTACAGTTTGGACTCATAATTTTAACTAAATATTTTCTACGTTGTTCTTTCTCAATAGAGTTTAGAATGCACTTACTATCTTCAGTGACTTTATCTTCATCAACAACATCATTTACAGTCTGAGGAGCTACTTTCAGATGAATTCCAGTGTTTGGGTCGTATCCGACGAGCTCGGCATGTCGTCGAGCCTGTCGTAGGATAGCACCACCCTACCATAAACAAAACATAGTTATATTATAGACCACCAGGTGGTACACATATTTACCAAGGGTACATGAAGATCTTACCAGTCACACAAGCTACTCCTAACCATAAACAAAACATAGTTATATTATAGACCACCAGGTGGTACACATATTTACCAAGGGTACATGAAGATCTTACCAGTCACACAAGCTACTCCTAACCATATTAACAAGTCCTTATATTATAGACCACCAGGTGGTACACATATTTACCAAGGGTACATGAAGATCTTACCACAGTCACACAAGCTACACCTAACCATAAACAAAACATAGTTATATTATAGACCACCAGGTGGTACACATATTTACCAAGGATACATGAAGATCTTACCACAGTCACACAAGCTACTCCTAACCATATTAACAACAATAAATTATCATGAACCTAAAATGAAATAATACTATATTTTTTAAAAGAATATCAAAGCTGACAAAAAGTCAGCCTCCTATTTGTATGTTCATTCAAGATAGCCCATCAGCCATCAGACATTTTACCACAGGCAAGGATCAACTTAAGGCACCTCAGTCAAAACACACGAGAACCACGG
>NW_013743052.1:0-3723 GCF_000517525.1 Limulus polyphemus
CGTGATTATAACACTGTGTATATAACGTGTTATACTGTGTTTGATCACATTATTATGTGATTATAACACTGTGTATGTAATGTGTTATACTGTGTTTGATCACATTATTACGTGATTATAACACTGTGTATGTAATATCGTATACTGTGTTTGATCATATTATGTTTTGTGATTAAAACACTATGTATGTAATATCTTACAGTGTGTTTAATGATATTGTTATGTTTTGTGATTAAAACACTATGTATGTAATATCTTACAGTGTGTTTAATGATATTGTTATGTTTTGTTAACAATGTCATCACTAAATTCCTTTATCACACTTACGTTAGCTGTTGTTTGTTACAGGACCCACACATACCAGTTAATAATTTCACTGATTGGTGCTGGAGTTTTGGAAAGAAGAATAAATGATTTCATCAGATTTGTTTTGTAGTAAAACACCAAATTATTCAACACGATAATACATTTGTACCCCACCGGTAGTGAACGGTAGAAAGTTAATAATTGGAGAATCAACTTTAAAAACCACTAATCAGTCCATAGATCTGCCCTTTAGATATTATGTAATCCCCCAATCCTAACGTACTCCCCTGTTGAAGAATACCGAGACAGTACGAGAATATTAAACGAGGGATCTTGTGTTGATCGTTTTCATAGGTGGTCATAACAACAACATACAATTGAAAAGAGTACAACGTTAAAATAAACCCCCGAAACAAACCTCCCACCCTCTTTCGCTCGCTTTTCCTCGTCCTCTTTGAACGGTCCCCCTTCTAGCTTTGTTAGTTCTATCAGTGTTCATAAACCGGCTTTCGTGATATAGTTCTGATTAACACAGCTAAAAAACAACACAATTTACAAACGCTTGGCCTAAGAATGTTTTTCATTCGAATAAAACAGAAGAAAATTCCAGTCTAGATCCCTGCAGCTGTTCTTTCCCCCGAAAGGGAGCCGAAGGCTGCCTGGAGAGGTCACCTATTTTAACCACTCTCACCACTATACCGTAGTGTGTTGTCTGTCGGTCAGTAAACACTACTATAATGATGTCACATAAGGGACGCTTAACGCTGCAATTTGTACTGTCGTGACGTAGTAAAACATGCGCATGCCGTGAATCACGAGAAGAATTATGCACTCTGTAGGCTACAACACGGTACGTTTCTTACTCTTAATTTTGGTTTTATTTACCCTTGAAACAGAACACTTTCGGGGACCCTACGGAAGTACACGTAGTTTATACGCGTGCGGAGAGTGTATTAGTGAAGCTAAACGTCGTTTCTAAAGTACGAGCGCGTGAACACGTGGAATTGGCGGTCACATGAGGTGACAGTTCTTGTCATTCCACAATAAACACACTGGACGATCGGCCAATAAATGGATTTTCCCTATTGTTATGTCTGAAACTGAGATTATAATAAAAGAAACCCTGGTAGGTGAAAAGTTCCTCCCTCCCCTCTTATCAACACCCAATCTTCACACCAATTAGAACCCTTTTAAATCTCTTTGTTTTTGTTATATTTATTTAACTGTATACATCTATTGTTTTAACAATATTTGTTTTGGTTTCTGTAGTTTGTGGAAACCTTGTTATGTGTATATATGTTGCTTTGTTGTCGTTTCTGATGTTCGTATTACGTTTTGTGATAAGCCCTCAGGCCCATTGTTTGTTTGTTTGTTATAAGCCCACGACAACACAATGGTCTATCTTAGTCCATCGCGGGGAATCGAACATTGGATTGTAGCGTAGGAAGTCCGTAAACTTACTGCTGGCCCATCGAGGGATCATTGCTATAGTACATAGCTGGTAATGGAAAAAAATACTAAAATTCGGGGTTTGATTTCCCCGCGGTGGACAACGTTAGAATATTGTAATATTTCGGTGGCCTCGACCAGCTATAAGTATACTTGAAACCAAAATAAAGTCAAATTGACTGTTTGGAACCAAATTATGTTTATAACGCACAAACTTCGATTTTCGAACTAAAAACACTGATTTTTGTAAAAGCAGAATAAATTATACTCCCAAAAAACAAGTTTCATTTATATATGTATGTTTTATGAACAGCACGGTCGTCCGGAAACCGTGTTGGAATTAAACAATGTGCTTGGGATGTGGGCGGGGTCTTGTTTCAGCTGGTAACCACCTGTCCTGAACAATCAGTTCTCAGAACGAGACTCGGTCGCTGTAAGTAACGGTACTACCGTTAACACCAACAGCGAAACTACATTAATATAGCAAGGTGCTGAAATGGTTAGGTAACTCGAGAAAATATGAAAATTATTAATTCAATAACGAGTGTTATTTCACCAAGAGGTGGCGCATTGTAGTTTCAGTGCAGGTGTCGTCTGCAGATAATCTTGTTTGGAATGATTTCTACGAAGTTAATATGTCGTTACTTTTTCATCGTACATTAAATAATTTTCTGGTAACGTCAGTGCGAAACGAAGGGTCTTCCGAAAAACAATCTGCACGCCCATATTTATGTAACCATGGCTACATTAAGCCCAATGAAGTGTATAATTTGAAGTTTTCCAGCAGTACCGTAAACCAAGAACTTCGGATATTGAGATCAAGGGGGGTGGGAGTGTATTCAATTCATGTTAAATTTAACTTCTTAATTTCAAGGTGACGCTACCGTTTTATTTCTCTGCCAGGAGATTTGTAATGATAGATAAAAATCACCAATAAAACACGTTGAGTGTTTTTCTTAATTTCGTCGCTTTTGGTGCGGATTTGTCGCATTTTAACTAAGACTGGTGAAAGAAGGACACGCAGGTCCTCATGATAAGAAAGTATGCTGGGACACCTGGACAGATCGGTCTCCGCCACTGAAAGTTGTTTAGGACGGCGCAGTTCAAGTATGACCAATATGTTGGAAATTGCTAAAGCATTATGTTTTGTCTGTAAAAATAAACAAAGACTGAATCAAAGCAAAAGCCGTTTTTATATTCAGGTAAGTTTCACTCTGAAAGACATTAAGAACTATTTTATTTTTGTAGTATAGTAATTAGGGTTACGATATCTTTTTATGTTTACAATCTACCCTAAATAATGTATCATGGTAACTTTTAATGCAGTGGCGATAATTTAAATGGCCCCAAGATACTAGGGGAGGGGAGGCAGCTTTCTTTGTAATGACAAAGTACATATCGAGTAAGTGATATTTTCCATGAATTTCTACAGTCCCTCGTTGTCACATTAAAATCCACGTATAGCAGTTACTTGGAAGTTGTTGCGTCCATGATGCTGTGCAGCTGGAAGTTATGCACATCATATCCACCAGAGGGAACAACACGGATATTACGTTGTCTGTGCGTACGTTTACATATTAGGATTTTTAGTGTCATGACCCAATATACAGTTGTTTCAGAGACAAAAATGTCTGTGTTTGTTTCTTTTGGTCAAGTAACATCCAGTCCATGGAGCTTCAGTACGTTGATGTAAATATTGTCGACTTACTCATCTCCACGAGAAAGTTATATCCGAAGTTTCTGCGTACAATTTTCCGTCAGGATTTGAAGGATTTCTGTGTTATTAGCATTTATTCCGTATAAGAACGATTAGTTTTTTTTTGTTTTTGTTTACCGTTGAAGATTTAAAACACAGGGCTAGAAAGATTCATGTTGCTTTACTGTTATATAAAACAGGGCTAGAAGATTTCATGTTGTTTAACTGTGATATAAAACACGAGGCTGGAAGGTTTCATGTTGTTTTACTGT
>NW_013743053.1:0-3739 GCF_000517525.1 Limulus polyphemus
TACCTGAACACCACAGACTAGATGAAAAGTACACATATCACTGTACGTGAACATCACAGACTAATTAAAGAGTACACATATCACTGTACTTGAACACCAAAGACTAGATAAAAAGTACACATATCACTGCACCTGAACACCACAGACTAGATAAAAAATGAAATTGTGGTTCCGGGTTTTTATTTTGGATTTTATTCTAAATGCGATTCTCAGGTGCTGTGAAGTACGATAACATATACGAAGGAACATTTTCTAAGGTAAAACTGATATAGAAAACTAAGAAGCTGTTGATGACGTGAGAACTCTATCTGAGAAAGCAGTAATTTACTAGAAGAAGCACTCTTTCATAAACCTAGAGCTTTCACCAGCAATGATGAGAGTCGTGTCCACCTTCTCGATACGTCATCTTTACCCCATAGAAAGAAGTCGGACATCAACATCATGGAAGGGTGACACGAATTGTCACCAGGAGGAAGTCCATAAAATGATGTACCCCATAAACCAAGTCCAGGAAGCCTCATGGTCAGAAAAGTGCTGGAACATCTGGCATACAACTACAAAACTACCCCAGATGGACTGTGTATAGAGGTATTAACAGTTCCTGGCACTCTTCCAAGACGAATTGACCCATCATGGAGTTCCCACAGATGGATAAGAGCACCTCTGGAAAGTAGTAGCGTGCCTTAAGAAGGTCAAAGAGGCTCTCTGTTGGATCTTCACTGAAAGTTAGTGGTCTGTAGAGAATATCGAAGTACTTGTGACGTTCCTTTGAGAGGTATATATATAGTTTTGTGTGTTTTTAATAATATACTGCATTTAGTTACCTCGGTAACTTTTTCTTTGATTTACTTAAATTCATCGAACTGTATTTATATAGTTTGTTTGGGGTTCTCTTTAGTTCGAAAACTTTATTTTAGTTCTATGTAATGCCATGGCTCTGTTTTCCCCCATTTGTTAATTATATCTTCGCAGAGAGACGTACTGTTTCTCTATTGTTTCTTCTTCTTTCAAACACTTTTCTATCGACCAGTATTCCTTCATTTCTCGGCGAAATGACTTGAAACTTAGCAAGATTATACCTTGGTCCAATACGCCCAGACATTTTTTTATTTATTTTTAGGCCTTTTTAAGGGTTTTATGGGGTCATAGGTAAAACAATACAAAAATGTATATTTTGGGCTCTTGTGCGGTCATATTTACAAAAATCAAAATGAAATTTTTATGCGTACAAAAAATTAGATTTGTTCATTTTGAGTGTTTCAGAGGTCAGAGCTTACAAAAAAGCTTCATTTTGGGGGTTTTGGAATTTGGCACAAAGATACTTTTCATCGGGTCTCACACATGGACAAACAAGAATGTTGGACTTGCCCATTTTAGTAATTATAGGGTGGTCAAGTCCCAAGTCAAGAATGAGAAAGGAGGAGGGTTGGGCGCGGGGCTAGCAACTCCGCCCCGTAAAAACCAACCTGCTAAATTACTGCAAAAACAAGTTCCTTCGGCGAGGTGTTGTTGCGGCCCTATGCTCCAGTGGGAGTCTACAGGATTATTATATTATATTATAGGGTGGTCAAGGTTTTGACAGTACTTCGTTGTACTTTTGCCAGTTTACATAGGATTTGTACAAAGATACTTTTGACAGGTCCCTTACATATTCTTAACAACATGTGGGATATTCCAATTTTTAGATATTTTAGGGGTTTTGGTCAATTACTAAGCCTTGTTTCGGCCAATTTACATGGAATTTGGTACAAAGATACTTTTCTAGAGATCCCAAATATTGACAAACAAAAATGTTGGTCTTGCCCATTTTTAGTAATTAGGGGGGGGGGGTTAAGATGCCCCCAAAAACATAATTCTACGGCTTCTTCCCAATTACTCGACTGTATTTCAGTCAATCTACATAGGATTTGGTGCAAAGGTCCTTTTTTTTTTTTACAGGTCCCAAAGAGAGAGATAGACAATTCTGAATTTTTGTCTTTTGATCAATTTTTCAGCGAGGAAGTCACAGTTTGGGTTTTTCGTGAACTATTCATTTATATGTCAACCAACTTAAATGGGATTTCTTGCAGGTCTCAAGCAGTAATACAGACAGTTTTCGATTTTTCTGTTGTCAAAATTAGCCATGTTGGATTTGCGTGGCGGAGATATGTTGAATTCGCCCGTGAATGTTGGCCTCTTTAACTTACAGTTTTGTATTATGATTTTCAGTTTTCTTGGTTTCTCTTTTTTTGTATTTTCTATTTTGTTTACATGTATTAAGATATTGGTTTGTATTTTATGTATGATTTATTTAAAGTTTGTTTGCATATCTCTTATTTTCTTGTATTAATGTTGTTACGTCTTTGTTCGTTTGTGAATTTCACGTAGAAATTCTTTCCGAGAAACTTCAGCGATACAAGTTTTTTCTTAATTAAAACTAGTTTATTCTTTCTCGATAAAACTTTACAATACACAAAATTTCCAAAGTCAATGCGTCTGCAATCTCGATAACAAAACACACTTTATATTAACGTCACTAACGCTGACTTGACTCAATTATCTGTCTCTATATCTATCTGCAATTATTTGCCGGGCTTATATACTAAAATAGAGGGCGCTTGGAAAAGACTAGAGTTGCCAGGAAAAGTCACGATCCTTCGAGAATCTCATGACGTGTTACCAGCTTCACGTGACTTCCGCTGTCGTAACAATGTGTTAAAACTTTGACTGAGCAATAACTAGCAATAAGTCTATTTTATAATTATCTTGAGATTTATGTAATTCGATATCATTAGCAATAACTCGTTGGTTACTATAATTATATTGAGATTTATGTAATTCGATATCATTAGCAATAATTCGTTGGTTACTATAATTGTCTTGAGATTTATGTAATTCGATATCATTAGCAATAACTCGTTGGTTACTATAATTATATTGAGATTTATGTAATTCGATATCATTAGCAATAATTCGTTGGTTACTATAATTGTCTTGAGATTTATGTAATTCGATATCATTAGCAATAACTCGTTGGTTACTATAATTATCTTGAGATTTATGTAATTCGATATCAATATATTTTAGTTTTATTTATTTTGATTATATTTTATAATTTATTTATTCAGGTTTGTATTTCGTGAACAATGATTTACTTATATGTTTTAATAGGTTTTGATTAATTTATATAAATATATTATGTTGTAGTTCAATTTAATTGCAAGTTTTATTTAAAGATTGCACATTCCGTGAATTTTAATTTTATGTTAACATTTCTGAGTTGTCGTGAGTTGTAGCGTGAGTTACTTTAACCGATTGTTTTCATAACTTTTTTTTGTCTCTGTCTTGGCGTTTTGCTTGTCACTATTTGATGACATGTAAATGACATCAATATTTCACCGTTATTGTTTAATTTAATGTAAGAGTCTTGAAGACCCCTAGATAAGGAAGTTACTAGCTTCACCCTTTAATTATTGAAGAAGATATCTTCTATATAAGGAAGTTACTAGCTTCACCCTTTAATTATGATAGAAGATATCTTCTACATGAGGAAGTTACTAGCTTCACCCTTTAATTATTGAATAAGATATCTTCTATATAAGGAAGTTACTAGCTTCACCCTTTAATTATTATAGACGATATCTTCTACATGAGGAAGTTGCTAGCTTCACCCTTTAATTATTATAGAAGATATCTTCTGTATAAGGAAGATAGGTATAGCCAATATTCGAAGTCTAAAGAAAGTCTCTCTTCTACCCCA
>NW_013743054.1:0-4750 GCF_000517525.1 Limulus polyphemus
TTTAGCACTTTATAATTTAGTCGAACCAGGCCTTTATAGATACTACATGCTGGATGCACCATGTAGCACTTTATAATTCAGTTGAATAAGGCCTTTCTAGATATTACATGCTGGATGGACCATGTAGCACTTTATAATTCAGTCGAATCAGGCCTTTCTAGATATTACGTGCTGAATGCACCGTGTAGAACTTTATAATTCAGTTGAATAAGGCCTTTCTAGATATTGCATGCTGAATGGACCATGTAGCACTTTATAATTCAGTCGAATCAGGCCTTTCTAGATGCTGGATGGACCACGTAGGACTTTATAATTCAGTTGAATAAGGCCTTTCTAGATATTACAGACAAGAAGAGAAGTAAAGTCTAAACAGCATTAAGAATTATTTACTGCTGATTTATTTTTCACTTTTGTAGCAGGTCCACAAAAGTTCATGGGCAGGTTTAATAACCTCGAAGAGACAATAAAAATCTCTGGATCGGGTAGAGTATATTTTCGATGAGACGTTTTAATATTCTAGTAGGTTCCGGAAATAAAGGCTTAGAATTTTAAAGGTTAAATAAGACCGATAGGCCTGACATTTCGCATCCGCACTGGCTCATTCTCTTATCGGATCTTAACCACGTCACTTCCGGTGGGTCAGTGGTATGTTTACGGACTTACAATGTCATCCAGAGTTAGATTCCCCGCGGTAGACAGCGCGCAAATAGCCCATTATCTAGCTACGCGTTAAAGCAACAACATACCAGTGTTTCGTGTTTGCATTCAAACTTAACTGTATTCACAGTTTGCTTGTAAGACGGAATTTCCAGTATTCTACATGGAAAAAGAAATTAACCAGTTTGAGAGATAAAGAAACTTCAGCGTTTACACTGTGTACATTCTATCAGTGGGGGGATTGAAAACATTATATATATTTCCAGATAAAATATATTTGTAATTGAAACCAGTTTAACTCTGTTGAAGATTCATTTATGTAAAACAAATTTTTATTGTTATTGAAAACAACTTAGAGCTGGTTCACAGAAAACCTACGAGTGAACGTTTTTCTTTCTGGTAAAACTGCTAATCTAATTATGTAAATGAACACCTTTTACAGACGTACGGAGCCCATAGGTAGTGAAGCTTTTCTGTCTGACTCTCACAAATAAAATGTGTATGTTCACTTCACAAAATCTATATAGATATAATAGTACTGTCTGTTGTATGTCCGTGTAACTATTTGGCAGTGTGCGGATGGATCTTCATCGAAGTTGGTATCGAGGCTCATTACGTCCGTGAGGGGGGTACATACAAATTTTCAGTTTTGCATTTTGCGTTTTGCGGTTTTTATGGCCCTGTTGTTGGATCTTCACCAAATTTGGCATGAAGGTTTGTTGGGTTCTTGCGAAGATAATTGTAAAGTTGCGGTTTCACATTTTGCGTTTTGAAGTTGTTATGGGCATTTTACGTTTTATTACAATTACATATAGGGGAAGCAGCTTTTCATGTCCTGAGATAGACTTTTATTAATCATGAATTTATATAACTTCCGTCAACGGGGGTGGGTACTTCAGCTAGTAGAAAACCGAAATTTATTTGATGTTAAAATCACATACCGTATTTGAACAAACACAAACTAATTAATATTATTTAGTTTCTCTTGCGGATTTATTTCGCAAATCTACTAAGCCTTTTAATTTTTTACAAAAGCCAGATAATACGTGAAGCAATCCGTTTACCAAGAGAGATAAAACTTCTTGAGCTAAATGCAATACTTGATAAACACGTATTCAAGCCAGTCAACATTTGATCAAAGGAGACCTTAATGTTCGATTACTCGTCTTGCTCAGTGTTGGCACGTTACACCCCTAGTGGCACAGCGGTATGTCTGCGGACTTATAACGCTAGAAATCGGGTTTCGATACCCGTGGTGGGCAGAGCACAGATAGACCATTGTGTAGTTTTGTGCTTAACTACAAACAAACTGGCACGTTACAGTTCGTGTGAAATAATGATACCATTTGACATTTGTTTGTGGTCTTTCTGAATTTAAGACAACACGTGTAACGGTTTTTTTCCAAAAGTATTGCCTAAAATAACCTAGCTTATTGCGTCTGTAAAGTGTCACAGTGCTGCCATCTGTGACATAAGTTAAAAATATTTTACTGGTTTTATTATACGTGATATCTCACTGGTCCTCACTTTTTGTTACTCCCAAGTTTTTTCATCAAGAATTGCTTCCTCAAATCGATAAGCTTGAGGGTTTATAACACTAAAAGTTGGGTTTCGATACCCTTGATAGGCACAGCACAGATGAAAGATAATAACTCATAATTTGACTCGTCTAAATGAAAAGTTTTTCCAGTTTATTTTGTGCGACGTTTCGGCAGATATCCTTCGTCAGGCCTAATTCCATTGTAACACGGTCTTTACTGCCCGACGAAGAGCATCTGTCCGAAACGTCGCATTTAGACGAGTCGATTAATTCTTTATAATCTTTTATCCACGTTTTTCTACTCACATCTTGCGGAACAACACAGATAGCCCACTATATAGCTAATACATAACAACAAACAAACAGACAATATTGGATATTTTAAAGGGGGAATATCATTATTTTTTATGGTTTATTTCTTATTACGCCTGACATGGCCAGATGGCTTGGGTTTATTTCTTATTACGTTCGGCATGGCCAGGTGGTTAGGGAGCTCGACTCGCAATTTGCGGGCTCGAATCCCCGTCCCACCAAACATGCTCGCCCTTTCAGTCGTGGGGGCGTTATAATGTGGAAACTCTTGGGCTACTCTTTTACCAACGAATAGTGGGATTAACCGTCCAGTGTAAGACTAGAGGGAAGGCAGCTAGTCATCACCACCTACCAAAGCTACACGAGGGCTATCTGCGCTAGCCGTCCCTAATTTAGAAAATTTGAAACTGGACAGTTCTGAATAAGTTCCTATAACGACTTAAAAGCCGGGCTCGGCATGGCCAGGTGGATAGTCACTCGACTCGCAATCTGAGGGTCGCGGGTTCGAATCCCCGTCACACCAAACATGCTCGCCCTTTCAGCCGTGGGGGCGTTATAATGTGACGGTCAATCCCACTATTCGTTCTTAAGCATAGAATATCGATCCGCTCTCCAAGAGGTGGAAGAGAGGACATCGAGGATGTTCAGTGCCCTCGTACACTTGACACGTAGCTGTTTGATGTATGGAATGAAAGTAAGCTTATGGTCAAAGATAAATCCCAAGAACTTTGCCTCAGGGACAACGGGAAGAACAACATCACCAAGACGAAGTTAGGGATCGGGGTGTAGACCCCGTTGGTGTCAAAAATGCATGCTTGTTTGTTTGTTTTGAATTTCGCGTACAAACAAACATGGTTCTGTTTATATTCTAGAACTCCAGTGTATCGTCAGTGTATCCCAATAGTTCTATATATTCATTTGAAGAAGAGCCTCATTTAGCGTCTTTTCTGTAGACTCCAGTAAATTGATTGATTTCAATGTACTGGTTTCACTTTTGTTTTTATTTTAACATTTCTGATACAATTTTTCCGCCTAGCGAATTTTTCGTTACGTCTATAATCCGCTTTTGATGTCATAGGAAGATGTCAACGTTTTAAACACATTTCATTAATTTTAGGAGCTTCAGAGGTAAAAATATTTTATTCCTATAATTAATTATTTTCCCTTTGGCGCAAGTTGATCTGTCTTATTAATTTTCTAGTTTCATTTGCTTGAGTTTTAAGCTCTCATAGCTTATGTCCGATTGTTGAAAACTAAGTTTTCGAAATATGAAAAACTAACAAAGAGACAATAACATCCATTGGATTTCGAGTAAAACCATGCGAGTTAGCCGTCCCTAATGTTGAAGTGCTAGATTAGAAAGAAGGCAGCCAATCAACAGCACCCACCTCAAACTCATAGGCGCTATCTGAATTAGACGTCCCTAATGTTGAAGTGCTAGACTAGAAAGAAGGCAGCCAGTTAACAGCACCCACCGCAAACGCATAAGCTGCTATCGTCAGCATGACCAGGTGGTTAGGGCGCTCGACTCGCAATCTGAGGGTCGCGGGTTCGAATCCCCATACCACCATACATGCTCGCCCTTTCAGCCGTGGGGGCGTTATAATGTGACGGTCAATCCCACTATTCGTTGGTAAAAGAGTAGCCCAAGAGTTGGCGGTGGGAGGTGATGACTAGCTGCCTTCCCTCTAGTCTTACACTGCTAAATTAGGGACGGCTAGCGCAAATAGCCCTCGTGTAGCTTTGCCCGAAATTAAAAAAAAACAACAACAAGCAAACAAACAAACTGACAAATGGTGCTTCTCTAGTAACAATATATAATTGTTGTGATAATACTACCGATTCTTTTCAGGTAATCCGGTGAAATGGGTGTAAAAAACAACAACAACAAACGGATCTGATAACAAATCAGGGTTTGTTTGGTCATAAGCATGACCGAGTCATTCTGGTCATGATGTCCAATCTGCGATAATTATTATTAACGCTGTACACACCGTACTTATAACTGCCTGTACGGTTCTTGTAGGAAAACATGTTACGGTCATGCCTGTACGGTTCTTGTAGGAAAACATGTTACGGCCATGCCTGTACGGTTCTTGTAGGAAAACATGTTACGACCACGCCTGTACGGTTCTTGTAGGAAAACATTTACGACCACGCCTGTACGGTTCTTGTAGGAAAACATGTTACGGTCATGCCTGTACGGTTCTTGTAGGAAGACATGTTACGACCACGCCTGTA